>NW_028318167.1:6952500-7252500 GCF_062004578.1 Staurois parvus | reverse complement strand
ATTAAGGTCTGGATGTCCCGCAGATTGGTACTACTGACTCTAACTATGTCTGATGTGGATCTACAGGTTCTTATGTCTAGCCAAGTGATTCTATG
Source organism: Staurois parvus (assembly GCF_062004578.1). Lineage (NCBI taxonomy): Eukaryota > Metazoa > Chordata > Amphibia > Anura > Ranidae > Staurois > Staurois parvus. The sequence continues at coordinate 7,252,405 of NW_028318167.1, read as the reverse complement.
AGATGTCTTTTCAATGTGTATTTTTATGCTGATAGCTATAATCTTTGTATACTATGGTAATTCAATGTATTTCGCATAATGTCCAGGGTTTCAATTCACCAAATAAGCGCAAAACAGCCTTTCTTCAATATAAGCGACTAGGGGCTAAAATTATTTTACTACAGGAAACACATTTTGCAGCCGCAAAACATCCAACATATTTTCATAAATCCTATAAGCAGGGGTACTATACCTTATATTCCTCTAAATGTAGAGGAGTAGCCATTTTTCTACATAATTCATTCACCTTTGAGGTTCAACATGTGTAACGTGATCCGGACAGTAGGTTTATCATTTTTTAAAGGCACCCTTTTGAGTCGTGAACTTTCGATTGCTAATCTCTATGCACCGAATTTGGCACAAGCTTCCTTTTTCTCTAAATTCTTTGGTGTTCTGGATAGGTTTTTGTTCCCCCATATATTGGTGAGAGGTGATTTTAACCTTGTAGCAAACCCTCTTTTGGACCGAAAGCTCCTCCACGCAATCTTCCCAGGCTTTCCCAAAATCCCTTACTAAAAAACTAGATGCCCTCCAACTGGTGGACACCTGGAGGGCGCATAATACAGGAGCCAGGGATTATTCATTTTATTCTCACCCACATGACTCTTATGCTAGATTAGACTATATCTATAGTACCCCTATCTTATTAGCGAATTCTAGGAAAGCTTGCATTCACTTGAGTCCCTGGTCGGATCACAATATTATAGCCTTATCTATCACGTTTATAGGATTGGCACCTACCCCCTACTCTTGGAGACTTAATGACTCTATGCTTACTGATATTAACTCTCGCCAAGAGTTGGTTACTTCCATACAGGAATATTTTCAGTCTAACTCCCGATATATCTCCAGCCACACTATGGGTAGCTCATAAGGCGGTCCTACGTGGCCTTATCTCTATGGCTTCATCCAGAAATAATTATTATTATTATTATACAGTATTTATAAAGCGCCAATAGTTCGCTCAGCGCTGTACATTACAAAGGGGGACAGAACATGTGACAGAACAATACCAATACAATGTGATACACGAGGGGTTCGAGGGCCCTGCTCTTTCGAGCTTACAATCTAGGAGAAATAGAAAATGATGGCAGCAAATTCTACAACTTACCTGAGAATTAGAAGCACATTATAGAAGTCATATTGCTAATCCATCTCTTCTTAATAAACAGTTATTATCTCAAAAACGTTTAGAATTGAATACTCTGCTTTCTCAAAAGACTGAAAAAGCTCTCCGCTGGTCGAAGGCCTCATTTTTGTTGCATAGCAACTCAACATCCACTACGTTTGCAAGGAAATTGAATCACTCTCTATGCCCCCCACATATATATAAGTTGCGCACTACCTCGGGCGCTATTTTATCTCTACCCCAAGAAGTTTTGGGTATCTTTAAAAAATTTTATTCTAACTTATTAGCTCCTCCACAGTCGAATTCTGTTCCACCATCTGAATTATGGTTGGATTCTATACCCCTCCCTGCTCTCACACCCTCTCAGATAGCATCTCTTAAAGCCCCTTGTACTTTTGAGGAAATAACCCGTGCAATTGGTGCGTTAAAAAGCTCTACTGCACAGGGTCCTGACGGATTCACCACTAGTTATTATAAAAATGTTGCCACCACTTTGGCTCCCTATTTGATAACTTTATTTAATGATGTTTTGCGAGGTGGTAAGTTCCCTGAGGAGATGCTATTGGCTAGCCAAACCACAGAAAGACCACCATCTGCCACAAAACTATAGACCAATATCAGTAATGAATAACGATTTGAAAATATTTAGCCGCATTTTGGCAGATAGGTTGGCCCCTATTATCTCCTCTTTGGTCTCTCTGGACCAATCGGGCTGTATTCCAGATTTATTACTGATAACATTCACCTCACACTAAATATTATTCAAGATGCTAATCTACATTCTAAAGAGGTTCTGTTGATGAGTCTGGACATAAACAAGGCATTTGACAGTGTTCTTTGGCCTTATTTATTTTCCTTGCTGCAGAAAATGGGCTTCAGTGACGAGTTTTTGGCTGGTATACACACCCTATATGACTCTCCTAAAACAAGAATAAGGCTTCCTGGCTGTAATTCTGATTTTTTTACATTGGGTAGAGGTACCCATCAGGGCTGTCCTCTTTCACCCCTTTTATTTGCGCTGGTGTTGGAACCTTTAGCAATAGCAATCAGATCACATTCGGATATTTCTGGCTACCCATTATTAGTTTAACATTTCAAAATATGTATGTATGCTGATGTTATGCTTTTCCTTACCAATCCATTAATTTCATTGCCTAACTTATGTGCTGTATTGAACGATTTTGCTATAGCGTCAGGTCTTACTGTTAATTTTACCAAATCAGTTCCTGATTCCCTAAGTGCATCTCTCCATAGTTAGTTTCCATTTCGTTGGGTCACAGATCGGATTTCCTATTTGGGTATTAATCTCACTCATAGATACTCGGATATGTTTGCCGCTAATTTTCCACTATGTGTATGTTAAGGTCCTACCTTTTCCCAGAGGTTGTGCTGCTTCATGTGCTAGCATCCATCTTGGGTTTCTGCAAAGAGCATGGTGGGAGTCTTTTATGCCTTCAGGCCTCTGAGGTCCATCCCCCAGAGGGGTGTGGTTGATTACATATAAGTATGTTGTCCGCACATGCCCTTTGCATTCGTGTCTTGTGTGTTAGTGTTGCAACAGCTCTGTGTATACTCTTGTGACTCTCCTGGAATCTGACTCGGCTTGTGACTAGACCATTCTCTGCGTTTTCCTTTGATCTGACCTCCCGTTGCTGAACCCGACCTGTGATTTTTGTCTACTGTTCTGTACCGTTTGTCCCGTTGTTGTCGACCCGGACTGCCCGATTACGCTATTGTCTGATTCCTACCAGCTAAATGCCATTGGCGATGGCCATTGCCGCAGCTGGGGTGTCTCGGGGGCCACGACCTGGTTCCTGGCTCCGTCAAGTCCATCCCCACCATCAGGGGCCCTGGTGAAAGGCAGCCTGGGACTTAGACTCCACGCCCTGAGGGACTCCGGTCTGTGGGTAGTGGTTGTCGTCAGTCAGTAGGTGACCCTGCCTCTAGGCCTGCCTGTCCGTTCCACAGCTCCTGCCCTGACAGTGTATCACGTCTCTCTACTCTATTGAAGATTTGGCATGGTTACCCTATTTCCTTTCTGGGTAGAGTCACGGTAGTTAAAATTAATATTTTGCCTAAACTACTTTATCTTTTTAGAGCACTTTCAGTTCCAGTCTCGAAAACATTTTTGGATCACTTTTAGCAGACTATTAATAATTTTATCTGGGGTAATAAACATCCACGTTTTACTTCATCTGCTTTGTACCGCTCACAATGGACAGGAGGTCTCGGCCTTCCTAATTTTTGGCTATATTATCTCTCAGCTCTTTTACACAACTATCACAATGGGCAACTGTTAACTCTCAGACCCCGTAGTTCAAGTTTGAATCTCAGTCTATACACCCGTTTTATCTACCGGGTATTTTGTGGTCCAAAATCTCCCCTCGATCGCTTACTTTTCATAACTCCATAGTGACACATTCACTGACACTTTGGTCTAAATACAAATTTAAATTAAATCTGGTCTCTTCTGTTCCTCCAGGTATTTCATTTTTTGGTGATCCTACTTTCATTGCAGCTTTTTCCTCCCCTCAAACGTTTCGTTGGTGGTATGATCAATCTTTTATTAGATTATCTGATTTTCAAGAGGAGGATCTTATATTACTTTTGATATGCTGCGCGTGTTTTTTGATGTTCCTTTTCGTGAATATCATCGCTACCGACAGATTAGACATTTTTTGAATTCACATTTTGGTCTTATACCCTCTTCTCCAATTTTATTTTTTGAACGCATCCGCCGAGACTCTCCTAGGGGTAGGGGTTTTATTTCTGATCTTTATCACCAATTTTTGATCTGTCTTTCTCCTATGCCTCCTCTATATAGACAAAAATGGGAGGATAGTGGTATCACTCTTTCAGATGAGGACAGGGATTCCATGGTGGATAACATATGCAGGAGTTCTAGGTCTCTTTCTGTTCGTGAGACTGCCCTTAAGGTCTTAACCAGACGGTATTATACCTCATCAAGACAACATGTATTGTTCCCACAAACGTCCCCTTTATGTTTCCGGGTCTTTGATTCATATATTTTGGGATTGCCCGACCACATCTTTGATTTGGCGCAAGTTATCTGAGGTGGCTACCTCATTGGCAGGTATCCCAGTACGATTGTCTATACAGACCTGTTTATTGGGAGCTCCTATCCCGGGGGTCTCTGATGTCATTATGAGACTGATACATACTATTTGTATTGTCACTTTGTGGGCTGTGGCCTCACATTGGAAGTCCAATACTGTACCCTTAACCTCCGTTTTGCACAGAGTTGATGCTGTATTGCTCAAGGAGCGTATTTATTATACCTTACTGGATAAGATGCACTTACCGTATTTGCCGGCGTATAAGACGACTGGGCGTATAAGACGACCCCCTACTTTTCCTGTTAAAATATAGGGTTTGAGCTATACTCGCCGTATAAGACTACCCCTCTTCCAACACACACCAAATAAAAATGAAAAAACATCAGATTTGATTTCAAAATGGTATGCTATTTCAGTATGGTATTCCAATGATGGGGTGCTATTCCTCCCACTGACACCAATGATGGGGCACGATTCCTCGCTCTGACACCAATGATGGGGCACTATTCCTCCCACTGACACCAATGAAGGGGCACTATTCCTCCCACTGATACCAATGATGGGACACTATTCCTCCCACTGACACCAATGATGGTGCCCCATCATTAGTGTCAGTGTGTGAGGAATAGTGTCCCATCATTAGTGTCAGTGGGAGGAATAGTGCCCCATCATTAGTCAGTGGGAGGAATAGTGCCCCATCATTGGTGTCAGTGGGAAGAATCGTGCCCCATCATTGGTTGCAGTGGGAGGAATAGTGTCCCATCATTAGTGTCAGTGGGAGGAATAGTGCTCCATCATTGGTGTCAGTGGGAGGAATAGTGCCCCATCATTGGTATCAGTGGCAGGAATTGCGCCCCATCATTGGTATCAGTGGAAGGAATAGTGTCCCATCGTTGGTATCAGTGGCGGGAAAAGTGCCCCATCATTGGTATCAGTGGGGGGGTGGAATAGTGCCCCATCGTTGGTGTCAGTGGGGGGGTGGAATAGTGCCCCATCGTTGGTGTCAGTGGGGGGGGTGGAATAGTGCCCCATCGTTGGTGTCAGTGGGGGAGGAACAGTGCCTCATCGTTGGTGTCAGTGTGGAGGAGCAATAGTGCCTCATCGTTGGTGTCAGTGGGGGGAAGAAATAGTGCCCCATCGTTGGTGTCAGTGGAGGAGGAATAGTGCCCCATCCTTGGTGTCAGTGGGGGAGGAACAGTGCCTCATCGTTGGTGTCAGTGGGGGAGGAACAGTGCCTCGTCGTTGGTGTCAGTGGGGGAGGAACAGTGCCTCATCGTTGGTGTCAGTGGGGGAGGAACAGTGCCCCATCGTTAGTGTCAGTGGGGGAGAGGAATAGTGCCAAGAGTGTCACAGCATGGTGCTGCTGCACACTTACTGGCTGCTCCCTCACTCAATTTTCGTGGGGCCGCTCGGCTCCGCCTCCTCGCCGGTGATTGGTCGCCTGTGTGCCTTTCCAGTGCTGGCGCCCAATCACCGCTGAGGAGGCGGAGCCGAGCGGCCACGCGACCATCGAGCGGCCGAACTGAAAAGGAGCAGTCGCGCTTCCTGGACCGGATCGTCGTGGGACCGGGACCGGAGCCAGGTAAGGTACAGCAGCCCCCTGCCCGCCCCTGTACTTAGTGTCCCTTCCGCCACCGCGCCGCCCCTGGAAAAAGTGCCGCCCTGACACCGGCTCGCCGTATACCGGCGTATAAGACGACCCCCGACTTTCCAGAAGATTTTTATGGGTTAAAAAGTCGTCTTATACGCCGGCAAATACGGTATTTGAAAAAAAATGGGAATCATGGAAGGATTATAGACATTTATTGCATGATTAACAACATCCCAAGTGAAGACTGACTGGCATATACTGTTGACAGATGTAACATTCAACCTATTTAATTGTCTACGTTTTCATGTACTTGCAATCTACTGTTTTCTACTTTCTATTTCCTCCTTTCTTATATTAATATACTTTTCTGTATTGTACTTTTCAAATGTGCCTTGCTTTTGCTGTATCTCTTGAAACTGTACTGTTGTCTTACAGTCTACTTTTGCGAAATAAAACCGTTTGTAAACAAAAAAAATATTCCGTGGAAAACAGCGGAAGGGCTAAATGCTAGTGCTGACAGCAAACAGGTCTGATCCTATTAACAAAATCCTGTGTTTTTGGGAACACTATAACAAGGAGGCACTAGTATAGTTCTGGTCTTGATCAATATATTGATCCGTACAAAAACTATACTAGTAATGGCAGCAATCAGAGACCTATAGTGTGAAGGCAATCTAATGCTAGCTGACCTGGGCTGGGAGAGGAGCTTACAGAACTTGATGTAAAATGTCACTAGTGGCAGTAATACAGTGATTAGTGAAAAATTGTATATACTGTCACTGTACTAATGGCACTGGCTGGGTGACAAAGGTGATCAAAGTGTTAATAAGGCCGATCAAAGGGTTAAATGTGCTAATCTAACGTGTATGTAAATGTGGTGCTTTTACTCTGTGCTGTGTTTGTTCTTCTCTCCCTGGAGTGGCATATGCATGCACGCACGCACGCCCAGAAACCCGAAAGCGATGTAAGGGGGGTATGTCGCTTTGCCCAGAGCTGCTTAACTACTTGAGTGGTCGGGCAGCAAGTAGCTATTTTTTTTTATTTTCTCAGTATTTTTAAACATTTTTCTTTCTTACTATTTAAAAAAAAATACTTTCATCAGAGTAATACAATGCTACCATAGTAACATTGGGCTACTCTGGGGGGTGATCAGAGATTTTTTATTTTTTTTTACACTGTGCATTGCAGAACAATAATATTGGCATCAATGAACACAACACAAAATGGGAGTTCTTCAAAAAGACTGTATGTAAACACACTGCAAAATATATTCCCATGGACAACAAGCTTAAAAGGCTATAATTTAAACCTATGTGGCTTACGGCCAAAGATAAAAAAGCTATAGATAATAAGAAAAGAGCTTTTATAAAATGTAGAAATGAAGGAACACTATCATCGTTTAAACATTACAAAGAATATAACAGAATATGCAAAAAGGAAATAAAGGCCACAAAAATTGAAAATGAAAGACAGATTGCAAAAGATAGCAGGACCAACCCCAAAAAATTATTCAAATATATTAATAGCAAAAAGGTCCGGTCCGAGCATGTAGGCCCTTTACAAAATAATCTAGAGTGGGTGACTGGGGACAAAGAGAAGGCAAATTTATTAAATACCTTCTTCAGCTCTGTGTATACAAAGGAGCATGGGGGAGCTCTTGTCCATAATGGGCATGGTATTGACACAGCTCCAGATGATCTACATTTGCTCACAATTGATATGATACCAAAATATTTAGACAGAATAAAGGTGAATAAAGCACCTGGACCGGATGGCATACACCCACGGGGCCTTAAAGAATTGAGCTCTGTCATTTCAAAGCCATTGTTTCTAATTTGTAGGGACTCTTTAATGACTGGCATAGTACCACTGGATTGGTGTAAGGCCAATGTGGTGCCAATATTTTAAAAAGGGTCAAAATCTTTACCAAGTAATTATAGACCTGTTAATTTAACTTCTATAGTTGGAAAGATACTGGAGAGTTTAATATAAGACCACATAGATGAGTTCTTGCTGGAAAAAAATATTTTAAGCAACACAGCATGGATTCACGAAAGATAGAAGTTGTCAAACAAATATGATTTCTTTTTATGAGAAGGTGGGCAAAACCTTGGACAGAGGGGTGGCGGAGGACTACTTGGATTTTGCGAAAGCATTTGCCACAGTTCCCCACACAAGGCTAATGTGTAAGGTAAAGTCTACGGGCTTGGAAAAATCTGTATGTAAATGGATAGAAAACTGGCTAAATGATCGTATTCAAAGAGTAGTGGTTAATGATTCATACTCTGAATGGTCTAGGGTTGTTAGTGGTGTACCCCAAGGTTCAGTGGTAGGACCCTTACTTTTTAATACATTTATAAACGATATAGGGTCTGGGATTAAAAATACCATTTCAGTCTTTGCAGATGACACCAAGCTGTGCAGTGGAATAACGTTCTTACAGGATGTCTCCAACTTAAAAGCCAACCTCAATGCACTGTGTAACTGGGCAACTATGTGGCAAATGAGGTTTAATGTTGATAAATGTAAGGCTATGCACTTGGGGGCTAAGAATATGCATGCATCATACAGTACATACTAGGGGGGGGGGGTTTCATTGGGGGAATCAATAAGGATCTGGGAGTTCCAGTCGATCACAAGCTTAATAATGGCATGAGATGCCAAGCTGCAGTTTCAAAAGCGAGCAAAATCCTCTCTTGTATAAAGAGGTATAGACTCCAAAGAGAGATATCATATTACCCCTGTACAAATGATTAGTAATACCTCATCTGAAATATGCAGTTCAGTTTTGGGCACAAATTCACAAAAAGAACATTGGGGAACTCGAGAAAGTAAAGAGAATTGTAACCAAACTGATAAGAGGCATGGAGGAGCTCAGCTATGAGGAAAGATTGGAGGAACTGAATTTATTCTCTCTTGAGAAGAGGAGATTAAGGGGGGATATGATCAACATGTATAAATACATCAGTGGTTCATATAGTGAACTCGGTGTAGAGTTATTCATCCTGATGTCATCACAGAGGACAAGGGGGCACTCTACATCTGGAAGAAAAGAAATGTAATCTCCAAACACAGAAAGGTTTCTTCACAGTGAGAGCTGTGAAAATGTGGAATAGACTCCCTCAAGAGTTAATTCTGCCCAGCTCCATTGATTGCTTTAAAAAAGACCTGGATTCTTTCCAAGATACACAGAATATACCTCCATACTAATATTTACAGATAAAGTTGATCCATGGAATATCCAATTGCCTCTTGGGAGATCAGGAAGGAATTTTTTCCCCTGCAAGAGCAAATTGGATCATGCTTTGCTAGATTTTTTTGCCTTCCTCTAGATCAACTGTGGGTATAGGATTATAACCTTTTTTTTAATGGTTGAACTGGATGGACTTTTGTCTTTTTTCAGCCAGACTAACTATGTAACTATGTAAGCAATGTGTGCTTTGAACTGTCATGAATGGGTTTAGTTCATGACAGTTCAAAATACAATGATCTGTGATTGGCTCCAGCTGATCACATGATAGAGGATGCTGTGATTGGCCCTATGTACCATGTGAGAGCTGTGGGCCAATAAAAGCTCACCAGGAAGAGAAGCAGAGCTGTTAACAGCTGTGTTACCATTTTGATCATGTGATCGCATGACCACCAGGTTCCGTTCACCTGGATCTTCATTGTGCTGTGTCTGGTGGACACAGCAGATATGGGGGGTAGGATTGCACGCCCGATCAGGTGCACAGCGCCCCCCCCCCCTCGTGTTGCTACAATACCAGCAATGTACAGGTACATTGCTGGTCCTTTAGCTGCTGCCCATTTAAGGTACATTACAGGTGGGGGAACTGACAGGAAGCGATTAAAGTCCAGAGTCTCCTAGATTTTAAATCTACAGCAGCAGCAAAGATATGCAGAGTTAGTGCTGGCCATATTTATTAGAAAGCTCAGCATGCTTTTTTTTTTATTTTATCTCCACAAAAATAAGATGCTATTTAATTTGGAGACTGTGCTCCCTACAACTGTAAAATGGAATTCTTTTGGTGCCTACTGAGTCCAAAGACAACATCCTTGAAAGGCACTCAATTTGTATACATTATAGATACCAGTTTGATAATGTTAGGAGAATTAAACTTACTATGACACAGAAATACATTCAACTCAGGAATTTGCCGTGGAATTTCCAATCTGACCTTTGAGCTTGAAAAGAAGAAGCAAAACAGAATGCAATTTAATTTAGAAATACTGTATACTGTACATGGTATCATAAACTGTGCTACTTTACAATATTTCAAAGTAAAAGAAAAGCAAATAAAGTGAATATTTTCTGGTTAAGGATGAGTGAATCTGCCTGAATTTGGTTCATGAACAGTTCCATGAATCTTGCTTGAAATTCGAAGTTTCCAAACTTTGCAGCGAACCTTATATAAGACTATAGGGAGTAAATCTTATTAAATTCTGGATATATGTAGTGCTAATAAACAAGCTATTCAAAGAAAAGGTATAGGAAGCCAGATACTTCCATGAGGGGAAGGGGGCATGTACTAATGCCAAAAAAACAAAATATTGTCATCTCTCCATTAATTGAACACACACTGACAATATGGATAATGGGAGCCCCCCTTGTTTTAGAAAGTGGGCTCCTGTGACTGCTGACCTGGGAAAAAAGGCTGTGCATTGCATGACAAGTTATTTCATATTTTTGGTGACAACCTTGTGAACTTTTTTGCCAAATCCATGGAAGAGGTGAACCCAGGGCCGGAACAATGGGTGGGCAGAAGGGACAGCCCCTCTCACCACTCGCACATTCTAGCGGTAGGCAACCATAAAGCAAGCAATTGGTCGTGCATGTGCAGTCCGCACTCCGAGACAACTATGGGCAGCCAGAGCAAGGGACGGAGAATGAGAACAGGGTGGTGCAGTCATACTATGGCACTCATTAGCAGCAAGGTAATGCCCTGGGTGCTGGACAAACCTGTCCTGGTGCTGGGTAAACCCAAACTTTTTACCTACCGTATTTTCCGGCGTATAAGACGACTTTTTACCCCTTGAAAATCTTCTCAAAAGTCGGGGGACATCTTATACGCCGGTAACGGCATGCTGACACTTTTTAGGGTGGCGGCGCGGTGCCGCCGCCGCCCCCCTTCCAACAGAAGGGAAACTAAGTACAGGGGTGGGCAGGGGCTGCTGTCTCTTACCTGGCTCCGGTCCCACGACGATCCGGTCCAGGAAGCGCGGTTGCTCCTTCCTTCGGTTCGTCCACTGGATGTTCGCGCGGCTTCTCGGCTCGGCCTCCTCACCGGTGATTGGCCACCAGAACTGTAGCTCAGGAAAGGCACACAGGCGGCCAATCACCGGCGAGGAGGCGGAGCTGAGCGGCCCCGCGAAAATCGAGTGGAGATGCACGTAAGTGTGCCGTGCTTAGGTGCTGCTGCAACCACATATGCTGGCTGCAGCAGCACCATACTGGAACAGGGGTCAGCAAGTGTCAGTGGGAGGAATAGTGCCCCATCGTTGGTGTCACTGATACCAATGATGGGGCATTATTCCTCCCACTGACACCAACGATGGGGCACTTTTCCTCCCCCCCATTGACACCAATGATGGGGCACTATTCCTCCCCCCCACTGACACCAACCATTGGGCACTATTCCCCCCCCCCCACTGACACCAATGATGGGGCACTATTTCACCCCCCACTGACACCAATGATGGGGCACTATTCCACCCCCCACTGACACCAATGATGGGATACTATTCCTCCCCCCCACTGACACCAGCGATGGGGCATTATTCCCCCCCCCCACTGACACCAATGATGGGATACTATTCCTCCCACTGACACCAAAGATGGGGCACTATTCCACTGACACCAATGATGGGGTGCTATTCCCCCCAATGATACTAATGATGGGCTACTATTCCTGCCACTGATACCAATGATGGGACACTATTCCTCCCACTGACACCAATGATGGGACACTATTCCTCCCACTGATACCAATGATGGGGCACTATTCCTCCCACTGATACCAATGATGGGACACTATTCCTTCCACTGACACCAATGATGGGGCACTATTCCTCCCACTGACACCAATGATGGGGCACTATTCCTGCCACTGATACTAATGATGGGGTGCTATTCCTCCCACTGACACCAATGATGGGGCACTATTCCTGACACTGATACCAATGATGGGGCACTATTCCTGACACTGATACCAATGATGGGGCACTATTCCTCCCACTGACACCAATGATGGGGCACTATTCCTCCCACTGACACCAATGATGGGGTACTATTCCTCCCACTGACACCAATGATGGGGCACTATTCCTCCCCCCCCCACTGACACCAATGATGGGGCACTATTCCACCCCCCACTGACACCAATGATGGGGCACTATTCCACCCCCCACTGACACCAATGATGGGATACTATTCCTCCCCCCCACTGACACCAACGATGGGGCACTATTCCTCCCCCCCCCCACTGACACCAATGATGGGATACTATTCCTCCCACTGACACCAAAGATGGGGCACTATTCCACTGACACCAATCATGGGGTGCTATTCCCCCCAATGATACTAATGATGGTCTACTATTCCTGCCACTGATACCAATGATGGGGTACTATTCCTCCCACTGACACCAATGATGGGGCACTATTCCTCCCACTAATACCAATGATGGGGCACTATTCCTCCGACTGACATCAATGATGGGGCACTATTCCTCCCACTAATACCAATGATGGGGCACTATTCCTCCCACTGACACCAATGATGGGGCACGATTCTTCCCACTTGTGTGCACTTGAAGAGGGGTAGTCTTATACGGCGAGTATAGCCCAAACACTACATTTTAAACAGGAAAAGTAGGGGGTCGTCTTATACGCCCAGTCGTCTTATACGCCGGAAAATACGGTAATTATGGTCGTGAACAAAGGCCATCTGTGTATGCTTAGGACAATGCTGTTTTTTTTAAGCTTTTGTGGAATTTGACAGACAAGGCACAGATATATTTGATCTGTAACAAAGCGCACACACCCTAAATTAATTCATTAAACTGTTATCATGGTGCCCATGCATGTTTTCATAGTTTTTTTTTTCAGAATTCCAACCAATTCTGCAAGTGGTGTCAAAAAGTTTAGAGACTAGTGTTGTAACACGTCAACTGATGTCAGAAGGCTGCACACACAGTCACAGGGAGCACTGGCCTTGATAAGTTAGTGTGCCAAAAGACATCGTCCTGTGTACATCAGGAGCTGTGCAAAAGGTTTTTATGTAGCCATTTTGTCAACTTAAACTATCAGATTTTTTTTCTTACATTGCTTTTTGAGATTATAAAAAAGAAAAACTAACAAAAGCAATTGGAAAACATGTGTGTGGAATGTATAAAAGGAAATACACAAAATATGAAGACATGTTCAGAATAAATCTAAAAAAAAATCTATGCAAAACAGATGCATCTAGTCACAATTTGCAACTGGAAAGTGAAAGGGTTGGCATGTATCACCTCTCACAGAGATCACAATCCTCCACCTAACAATGCTTTCGTCTACTTTTCTCTCCTGAAGGACATTTCATCTTGTTCAGGCATCATCCAGGGGTATCAATCTATCGGATTGAGTTGCTGGCCCAGAGTATATAGAAACATTTAAATCCAGATGTCTGTGAAGTTCCTGATTGTTCTCACAATTGTCTAACACAGATCATCCACAGCTGTGACCTCTTAAGTCTCATTCAGATGAGCTCTGAAACCCATAGCTTGTGAATTAGCTCCTTGTTTACTCTCTAGGCTCCAGGTGGTCCATGTGGGCAGCCCATTCATGTTTGTTAGGATCCAGATGCTTTGCGGACACAGCCGTGTGGGTGAGCAGCCCCAAGCGTGGACAGTGTACAATCATGGGAGTTCACCAACACCCACACCGCTGCCATTTTAGGAGTGATTTTAGTAATGTTTAAATTGAAAGATTAAAAATATAAAACCCTAATAATGCCCCCAGCTCTTTGAGAGAATTTAGATTCCAGGAGGTGGAGCTGGACATTCTGATCATATGACCGCTGTGACAGAGGTCACATGATCAGAAACTCCAGCTTGCAAGTATGCATAGTATGTTTTCTGTGACGATTTAGTTACTGTGCTCTCAGCACAAAAAAACATGAATTATGGATGCATATATGCAGCTACTCACCGTTAAAGACCACCCACCCAAAGGCTGCATATAGAGATGAGCGAATCGAAGTATCCGAAGTGGAATTCGAGTCGAATATCGGAAAAATTTCGATTCGTGCCGAATCCGAAAAATAGCCTAATTCGGACGCGCGAATCGAAATTTTTCAGAAAATGGCGGCTGACATGTGCGGCGACGGAGCGGGGATGTCTGGGAAGGCGCGCAGACAAGGCGCGCTGACCCATAATGCATTCCTCAACTACATGTGATCGCATCAGCCTATCAGCAGCCAGCCAGCCAGCACTGTGTAATGGTCGAGCTATAAATAGCGGCCATTTTGGAATTCTTCATTTGCCTGCAGTTATTGAACAGAGGCAGACCGCTCTGTACTAGGGACAGGGACAGAGTTAGGGCCACAGAAACGATAATTGGGGACAGAGAAAAGTTACTTAGGGACAGAGAACCATTACTCAGGGACACAGACTTGTTAATGAGGGCCACAGAATCGTTATTTAGGGACAAAGAAACGCTAGTTAGGGCCACAGAATTCATAATCAGGGACAGACAGAATTGTTACTCAGTGCCAGAGAATTGTTACTTAGGGCCACAGAAACGTTATTAGGGCCACAGAATTGTTACTCAGGGACAGACAGAATTGTTACTGAGTGCCAGAGAATTGTTACTCAGGGACAGACAGAATTGTTACTTAGGGCCACAGAAACTTTAATTAGGGCCACAGAATTTTTACTCAGGGACAGACAGAATTGTTACTGAGTGCCAGAGAATTGTTACTCAGGGACAGACAGAATTGTTACTGAGTGCCAGAGAATTGTTACTTAGGGCCACAGAAACTTTACTTAGGGCCACAGAATTTTTACTCAGGGACAGACAGAATTGTTACTGAGTGCCAGAGAATTGTTACTCAGGGACAGACAGAATTGTTACTGAGTGCCAGAGAATTGTTACTTAGGGCCACAGAAACTTTACTTAGGGCCACAGAATTGTTACTCGCACAGACACAGAATTGTTACTGAAGGCCACAGAACTGTTACTTAGGGCCACAGAATTGTTACTCGCACAGACACAGAATTGTTACTCGCACAGACACAGAACTGTTACTGAGGGCCACAGAACTGTTACTTAGGGCCACAGAATTGTTACTCGCACAGACACAGAATTGTTACTCAGGGCCACAGAACTGTTACTTAGGGACAAAGAAACGCTAGTTAGGGCCACAGAATTCATACTCAGGGACAGACAGAATTGTTACGGAGTGCCAGAGAATTGTTACTCTGGGCCACAGAAACTTTACTTAGGGCCACAGAATTTTTACTCAGGGACAGACAGAATTGTTATTGAGTGCCAGAGAATTGTTACTCAGGGACAGACAGAATTGTTACGGAGTGCCAGAGAATTGTTACTCAGGGCCACAGAAACTTTACTTAGGGCCACAGAATTTTTACTCAGGGACAGACAGAATTGTTACTGAGTGCCAGAGAATTGTTACTCAGGGACAGACAGAATTGTTACTGAGTGCCAGAGAATTGTTACTTAGGGCCACAGAAACTTTACTTAGGGCCACAGAATTGTTACTCGCACAGACACAGAATTGTTACTCGCACAGACACAGAATTGTTACTGAAGGCCACAGAACTGTTACTTAGGGCCACAGAATTGTTACTCGCACAGACACAGAATTGTTACTCGCACAGACACAGAACTGTTACTGAGGGCCACAGAACTGTTACTTAGGGCCACAGAATTGTTACTCGCACAGACACAGAATTGTTACTCAGGGCCACAGAACTGTTACTTAGGGACAAAGAAACGCTAGTTAGGGCCACAGAATTCATACTCAGGGACAGACAGAATTGTTACGGAGTGCCAGAGAATTGTTACTCTGGGCCACAGAAACTTTACTTAGGGCCACAGAATTTTTACTCAGGGACAGACAGAATTGTTACTGAGTGCCAGAGAATTGTTACTCAGGGACAGACAGAATTGTTACGGAGTGCCAGAGAATTGTTACTCAGGGCCACAGAAACTTTACTTAGGGCCACAGAATTTTTACTCAGGGACAGACAGAATTGTTACTGAGTGCCAGAGAATTGTTACTCAGGGACAGACAGAATTGTTACGGAGTGCCAGAGAATTGTTACTTAGGGCCACAGAAACTTTACTTAGGGCCACAGAATTGTTACTCGCACAGACACAGAATTGTTACTCGCACAGACACAGAACTGTTACTGAGGGCCACAGAAACTTTACTTAGGGACAAAGAAACGCTAGTTAGGGCCACGGAATTCATACTCAGGGACAGACAGAATTGTTACGGAGTGCCAGAGAATTGTTACTCAGGGCCACAGAAACTTTACTTAGGGCCACAGAATTTTTACTCAGGGACAGACAGAATTGTTACTGAGTGCCAGAGAATTGTTACTCAGGGACAGACAGAATTGTTACGGAGTGCCAGAGAATTGTTACTCAGGGACAGACAGAATTGTTACTGAGTGCCAGAGAATTGTTACTTAGGGCCACAGAAACTTTAATTAGGGCCACAGAATTTTTACTCAGGGACAGACAGAATTGTTACGGAGTGCCAGAGAATTGTTACTCAGGGCCACAGAAACTTTACTTAGGGCCACAGAATTTTTACTCAGGGACAGACAGAATTGTTACTGAGTGCCAGAGAATTGTTACTCAGGGACAGACAGAATTGTTACGGAGTGCCAGAGAATTGTTACTTAGGGCCACAGAAACTTTACTTAGGGCCACAGAATTGTTACTCGCACAGACACAGAATTGTTACTCGCACAGACACAGAACTGTTACTGAGGGCCACAGAAACTTTACTTAGGGACAAAGAAACGCTAGTTAGGGCCACGGAATTCATACTCAGGGACAGACAGAATTGTTACGGAGTGCCAGAGAATTGTTACTCAGGGCCACAGAAACTTTACTTAGGGCCACAGAATTTTTACTCAGGGACAGACAGAATTGTTACTGAGTGCCAGAGAATTGTTACTCAGGGACAGACAGAATTGTTACGGAGTGCCAGAGAATTGTTACTCAGGGACAGACAGAATTGTTACTGAGTGCCAGAGAATTGTTACTTAGGGCCACAGAAACTTTAATTAGGGCCACAGAATTTTTACTCAGGGACAGACAGAATTGTTACTGAGTGCCAGAGAATTGTTACTCAGGGACAGACAGAATTGTTACGGAGTGCCAGAGAATTGTTACTCAGGGCCACAGAAACTTTACTTAGGGCCACAGAATTTTTACTCAGGGACAGACAGAATTGTTACTGAGTGCCAGAGAATTGTTACTCAGGGACAGACAGAATTGTTACGGAGTGCCAGAGAATTGTTACTCAGGGACAGACAGAATTGTTACTGAGTGCCAGAGAATTGTTACTTAGGGCCACAGAAACTTTAATTAGGGCCACAGAATTTTTACTCAGGGACAGACAGAATTGTTACTGAGTGCCAGAGAATTGTTACTCAGGGACAGACAGAATTGTTACCGAGTGCCAGAGAATTGTTACTCAGGGACAGACAGAATTGTTACTGAGTGCCAGAGAATTGTTACTTAGGGCCACAGAAACTTTAATTAGGGCCACAGAATTTTTACTCAGGGACAGACAGAATTGTTACTGAGTGCCAGAGAATTGTTACTCAGGGACAGACAGAATTGTTACGGAGTGCCAGAGAATTGTTACTCAGGGCCACAGAAACTTTACTTAGGGCCAGAGAATTTTTACTCAGGGACAGACAGAATTGTTACTGAGTGCCAGAGAATTGTTACTCAGGGACAGACAGAATTGTTACTGAGTGCCAGATAATTGTTACTCAGGGCCCCAGAAACTTTACTTAGGGCCAGAGAATTTTTACTCAGGGACAGACAGAATTGTTACTGAGTGCCAGAGAATTGTTACTCAGGGACAGACAGAATTGTTACTGAGTGCCAGATAATTGTTACTCAGGGCCCCAGAAACTTTACTTAGGGCCACAGAATTTTTGCTCAGGGACAGACAGAATTGTTACTGAGTGCCAGAGAATTGTTACTCAGGGACAGACAGAATTGTTACTGAGTGCCAGAGAATTGTTACTTAGGGCCACAGAAACTTTACTTAGGGCCACAGAATTGTTACTCGCACAGACACAGAATTGTTACTCGCACAGACACAGAATTGTTACTGAGGGCCACAGAACTGTTACTTGGGGCCACAGAAACGTTAATCAGGGACACAGAATTGTTACTGAGGGCCACAGAACTGTTACTTAGGGCCACAGAATTGTTACTCGCACAGACACAGAATTGTTACTCAGGGACACAGAATTGTTACTCAGGGACACATAATCGTTTAATTAAAGAGTATGTCAGACAACATGCAGAGGAGTGGCAGAGGAGGCAATGTTTTAGGAGCGAGCAGACGTGGCAGCAGAGGAAGGGGTCGAGGCAGCACTATTCGCAGCCAGAGGCCAGTGCTCCCGGTGTCATCCAGCGGTCGTGTCTCCACCGACAACCCTGCCGTCGTCGATTGGTTGGCTCGGTCGTCTTCCTCTTCCCAGGTCACCTCTGACACCTACAGCCAACGGTCGGTGGGTACGTCAGACACAACCGTTAGTTGGCATGGCCCGGGACCAAGCCCACTGAAATCACGTGTCCTCTACCTGCCCCTGTCCTTTGGTGTTCCCTCACCAAGCGAAGTATCGCATGCTGTGGGCTCAGCCCCACTGTACAGTGAGGAAGAGCTAACAGAGGGCGGTCAGGAACGGGGGGAGACATCCGCCTTTTCAGCAGCCAGGCGAAGAAGTAGTGGCGAGGAGAGTGGCTCGGTAGCCGGTCTAGAGACAGGTCTGTCTCCTGACCCAGACGCAGCCGAGGGGGCTAGTAGTGAGGCGGAGACCCTACTTGATGATGAGGAGGTTGATCGCACTTGGCAGCCTCGTCGTCATCAGGCAATTTCTTCCGCATCATCAGGAGAAGAGGGTGGCAGCTTGGCAGCGAGCAAAACAGTCGGTGGGTTGCCCAGGAGACAGCAGCAGGGTCGCAGCAGTGTCAGTGGAGCCAAACGTCCACGGAGTAGAGCACCAGCTCCACTGCAGCCTACCACCACGGCCAGTAGTGGTGCCGGTGTGCACGGAGGAAGCAGCAGTCAGCCAGTGAGGAGTATCGGGGGCAAAGTTTCCTACTCGGCGGTGTGGCAATTTTTCGTCAAGCCGCCCGAGGAAGTAAACGTAGCCGTATGTCGACTATGTGGCCAGAAAGTCAAGCGTGGCCAGGGGGCCCATGTTGGGACTACAGCGTTGCGGCAGCATATGCAGCGTCGCCATTTGGTGGCCTGGGAAAACCGTGATAAAGATACGGCGGTTCTGCCAGCCCCAGCCCCTGCTCCATCACCCGCTCCGTTACTTGCTCCGTCACCCGACGTCAATCGCCCTCCATCAGCCAGTCAAGGCTCCAACACCTCTGCTGAGGGGAGTTGTCGCTCGTTGGCATCTTCCGCTCGTTCAGATGCTCCTTCTCCTGCTACTCCTCTTCACGGATTCCGTCAGCAGTCTTTCTTGGAATCCGTTTCCAAGAGACAACAGTTTGCGAGCACGCACCCGACGGTGCAAAAGCTGAACGTCCTCCTGTCCAAGTTGCTGGTGCTGCAGTCCCTCCCTTTCCAAGTGGTGGACTCAGCACCTTTCAGAGAAATGATGGCTTGTGCCGCGCCGCGGTGGAGAGTGCCAAGCCGTCATTTCTTCGCCAAAAAGGCAGTGCCAGCCCTGCATTCACATGTAGAAGACATGGTGGGCCAGTCTTTGAGCATGTCGGTCTCTGCCAAAGTGCACGGCAGCGCCGACGTGTGGAGCTGTAACTATGGTCAGGGACAGTACATGTCATTTACGGCCCACTGGGTGAACGTGGTGCCGTCACAGCCGCACCAGCAACTTGGACAGGTCACGCCGCTTTTGCCTCCACGTTTGCACGTCCTTGGTCCGGCAAAGATGTCCGCCTCTACCACCTCTTCTTCCGCCGTGTCCTCAGCCGCCACCCCCGTGCCAAGTCCCATTACCCGACCGGCATATCACATGTGCAGGGCGCAACGGTGTCACGCTGTTCTGCACCTGGTATGCCTTGGCGAACGTAGTCACACAGGGGAGGAACTTCTGAGTGTAATGAACAGAGAAATCGACAGATGGCTGTCTCCGCGCAAACTGAAAATCGGAACCATGTTGACCGACAACGGAAAGAACATGGTGTCTGCTCTGCGTCAAGGAAGGTTGTGCCATGCGCCATGCATGGCTCACGTGTTCAATCTGGTTGTCAAGCGGTTCTTAAAATCCACCATCCCACTGCAAGACATCCTTAAAATGTCACGTAAACTTTGCATGCATTTCAGCCATTCCTACACCGCAAAGCACACCCTCCTTGAGCTGCAGTGGCAGAACGGAATTCCACAGCATCGCCTGATCTGCGACGTTGCAACAAGGTGGAATTCAACCCTACACATGTTAGACCGCCTTTACGAACAGCGAAAGGCCATCACCGATTTCCTGATGTTACAAGCGGATAAAGGTACTCCCCTGTGTAACTTCGATGTCAGCCATTGGCAGCTCATGCGTGACACCTGCCGCTTGCTCAGGCCCTTTGAGGAGGCCACGCTATTCGTGAGTCGGCAGGATTATGGGATGAACGACGTCATTCCTCTGTTGCACGTCCTTGAACAAATGCTGTTAACAATGGCTGGTCAGGGTGCGGTAGACGTGGCGCACAGATCTCAACGCCACATGACCCCTGTGGGGGCAGGACAGGAAGAAGAGGAGGAGGTAGAGGAGGACATTTGTGCTCAGGAATTATTGAGTGAAATGGGTGGTTTTTCCACTCAGCGGACAGGAGTGGAGGAGCAGGAGCATCTGGTAGAGGAGGAGGAGGAGGAGACAGAGGACCCAGACGCACCGTGGCAGTATGCTGTGGAGATGGAGGCAGGGAGTCCCTCGCATTCCTTGGCACAAATGGCCCATAGCATGCTCGGTTGCTTGCGTAGCGACAGCCGAATAATAACCATCAGACAGAGGGATGACTTTTGGCTGTCCACCTTGTTGGACCCTCGCTACCGTTCCAAAATGGTGGCCTTTTTCACACCTGCTGAGAGGGAGGCCAAAATAACGTACTATAAAAACCACCTATGTAGTCAGTTGGTCTCTGCCTTTGTGCGCCAACGTCCATCCTCAGACACTGTGGGCCCTGTGCGCTCGCGTTCCGCTGCCATGGCAGCAGGGGAGGGGTGGGGTGGTAGTAGCAGTGGCAGCTCCACCAGCAGCAGCTGCCTCAGTCTGCAGTCGATGATGAGTAGCTTTCTTCACCAGCGCAGTGAGGAAACTACTAACCAGCCGCAGCAGCAGCAGCAGCATCAGGTGGACCTGGAGCAGGACCTCAAACAACAGGCTTGGGCCTACTTGGACAGCACCCTGCCAACCGAGGTAGACAATCCCCTTGACTACTGGGCAACGAAACTTGACCTTTGGCCCCAACTAGCTGAATTTGCCCTTGAAAGGCTGTCATGCCCGGCCAGTAGCGTGGCATCGGAGCGCGTGTTTAGTGCGGCAGGAGGTATTGTAACTCCGCGGAGGACACGACTGTCCACCCAAAGTGTGGAGAGACTCACGTTTGTGAAAATGAATCAGGCGTGGATTAGTCTGGATTTCAAACCACCAGTTCCTGACACAACTGACTAAATCCACCATGAATCATGCCTCAAACATGTGCCACTTTGAGGTCTCCTCACACACTGCTGGTGTGTAGAATTTTTTGACATAGGGTGCTGGCAGATTACGGGCCTCCCATAGCTGCTGCCAGGCCCCTAATCTGCCATAGGCCCCTATATACCGCCTCCTCATGCTGCTGCCAGGTCCAGAGTCTCTCATGGGTCCCTGTACGGCCTCCCATTGCTGCTGTCTCCATCGCCACACTCTGCCATGTGCCACTTTCAGGTCTCCTCACACTGCTGGTGTGTAGAATTTTTTGACATAGGGTGCTGGCAGATTATGGGCCTCCCATAGCTGCTGCCAGGCCCCTAATCTGCCATAGGCCCCTATATACCGCTTCCTCATGCTGCTGCCAGGTCCAGAGTCTCTCATGGGTCCCTGTACGGCCTCCCATTGCTGCTGTCTCCATCGCCACACTCTGCCATGTGCCACTTTCAGGTCTCCTCACACACTGCTGGTGTGTAGAATTTTTTGACATAGGGTGCTGGCAGATTATGGGTCTCCCATTGCTGCTGCCAGGCCCCTAATCTGCCATAGGCCCCTATATACCGCTTCCTCATGCTGCTGCCAGGTCCAGAGTCTGTCATGGGTCCCTGTACGGCCTCCCATTGCTGCTGTCTCCATCGCCACACTCTGCCATGTGCCACTTTCAGGTCTCCTCACACACTGCTGGTGTGTAGAATTTTTTGACATAGGGTGCTGGCAGATTATGGGCCTCCCATAGCTGCTGCCAGGCCCCTAATCTGCCATGGGCCCCTATATACCGCCTCCTCATGCTGCTGCCAGGTCCAGAGTCTGTCATGGGTCCCTGTACGGCCTCCCATTGCTGCTGTCTCCATCGCCACACTCTGCCATGTGCCACTTTCAGGTCTCCTCACACACTGCTGGTGTGTAGAATTTTTTGACATAGGGTGCTGGCAGATTACGGGTCTCCCATTGCTGCTGCCAGGCCCCTAATCTGCCATAGGCCCCTATATACCGCTTCCTCATGCTGCTGCCAGGTCCAGAGTCTCTCATGGGTCCCTGTACGGCCTCCCATTGCTGCTGTCTCCATCGCCACACTCTGCCATGTGCCACTTTCAGGTCTCCTCACACACTGCTGGTGTGTAGAATTTTTTGACATAGGGTGCTGGCAGATTATGGGCCTCCTATAGCTGCTGCCAGGCCCCTAATCTGCCATAGGCCCCTATATACCGCTTCCTCATGCTGCTGCCAGGTCCAGAGTCTCTCATGGGTCCCTGTACGGCCTCCCATTGCTGCTGTCTCCATCGCCACACTCTGCCATGTGCCACTTTCAGGTCTCCTCACACACTGCTGGTGTGTAGAATTTTTTGACATAGGGTGCTGGCAGATTATGGGCCTCCTATAGCTGCTGCCAGGCCCCTAATCTGCCATAGGCCCCTATATACCGCTTCCTCATGCTGCTGCCAGGTCCAGAGTCTCTCATGGGTCCCTGTACGGCCTCCCATTGCTGCTGTCTCCATCGCCACACTCTGCCATGTGCCACTTTCAGGTCTCCTCACACACTGCTGGTGTGTAGAATTTTTTGACATAGGGTGCTGGCAGATTATGGGCCTCCCATAGCTGCTGCCAGGCCCCTAATCTGCCATAGGCCCCTATATACCGCTTCCTCATGCTGCTGCCAGGTCCAGAGTCTCTCATGGGTCCCTGTACGGCCTCCCATTGCTGCTGTCTCCATCGCCACACTCTGCCATGTGCCACTTTCAGGTCTCCTCACACACTGCTGGTGTGTAGAATTTTTTGACATAGGGTGCTGGCAGATTACGGGCCTCCCATAGCTGCTGCCAGGCCCCTAATCTGCCATAGGCCCCTATATACCGCCTCCTCATGCTGCTGCCAGGTCCTGAGTCTGTCATGGGTCCCTGTACGGCCTCCCATTGCTGCTGTCTCCATCGCCACACTCTGCCATGTGCCACTTTCAGGTCTCCTCACACACTGCTGGTGTGTAGAATTTTTTGACATAGGGTGCTGGCAGATTATGGGCCTCCCATAGCTGCTGCCAGGCCCCTAATCTGCCATAGGCCCCTATATACCGCCTCCTCATGCTGCTGCCAGGTCCAGAGTCTGTCATGGGTCCCTGTACGGCCTCCCATTGCTGCTGTCTCCATCGCCACACTCTGCCATGTGCCACTTTCAGGTCTCCTCACACACTGCTGGTGTGTAGAATTTTTTGACATAGGGTGCTGGCAGATTATGGGCCTCCCATAGCTGCTGCCAGGCCCCTAATCTGCCATAGGCCCCTATATACCGCCTCCTCATGCTGCTGCCAGGTCCAGAGTCTGTCATGGGTCCCTGTACGGCCTCCCATTGCTGCTGTCTCCATCGCCACACTCTGCCATGTGCCACTTTCAGGTCTCCTCACACACTGCTGGTGTGTAGAATTTTTTGACATAGGGTGCTGGCAGATTACGGGCCTCCCATAGCTGCTGCCAGGCCCCTAATCTGCCATAGGCCCCTATATACCGCCTCCTCATGCTGCTGCCAGGTCCTGAGTCTGTCATGGGTCCCTGTACGGCCTCCCATTGCTGCTGTCTCCATCGCCACACTCTGCCATGTGCCACTTTCAGGTCTCCTCACACACTGCTGGTGTGTAGAATTTTTTGACATAGGGTGCTGGCAGATTATGGGCCTCCCATTGCTGCTGCCAGGCCCCTAATCTGCCATAGGCCCCTATATACCGCTTCCTCATGCTGCTGCCAGGTCCAGAGTCTCTCATGGGTCCCTGTACGGCCTCCCATTGCTGCTGTCTCCATCGCCACACTCTGCCATGTGCCACTTTCAGGTCTCCTCACACACTGCTGGTGTGTAGAATTTTTTGACATAGGGTGCTGGCAGATTATGGGCCTCCCATTGCTGCTGCCAGGCCCCTAATCTGCCATAGGCCCCTATATACCGCTTCCTCATGCTGCTGCCAGGTCCAGAGTCTCTCATGGGTCCCTGTACGGCCTCCCATTGCTGCTGTCTCCATCGCCACACTCTGCCATGTGCCACTTTCAGGTCTCCTCACACACTGCTGGTGTGTAGAATTTTTTGACATAGGGTGCTGGCAGATTATGGGCCTCCCATAGCTGCTGCCAGGCCCCTAATCTGCCATAGGCCCCTATATACCGCTTCCTCATGCTGCTGCCAGGTCCAGAGTCTCTCATGGGTCCCTGTACGGCCTCCCATTGCTGCTGTCTCCATCGCCACACTCTGCCATGTGCCACTTTCAGGTCTCCTCACACACTGCTGGTGTGTAGAATTTTTTGACATAGGGTGCTGGCAGATTACGGGCCTCCCATAGCTGCTGCCAGGCCCCTAATCTGCCATAGGCCCCTATATACCGCCTCCTCATGCTGCTGCCAGGTCCAAAGTCTGTCATGGGTCCCTGTACGGCCTCCCATTGCTGCTGTCTCCATCGCCACACTCTGCCATGTGCCACTTTCAGGTCTCCTCACACACTGCTGGTGTGTAGAATTTTTTGACATAGGGTGCTGGCAGATTATGGGCCTCCCATAGCTGCTGCCAGGCCCCTAATCTGCCATGGGCCCCTATATACCGCCTCCTCATGCTGCTGCCAGGTCCAGAGTCTGTCATGGGTCCCTGTACGGCCTCGCATTGCTGCTGTCTCCATCGCCACACTCTGCCATGTGCCACTTTCAGGTCTCCTCACACACTGCTGGTGTGTAGAATTTTTTGACATAGGGTGCTGGCAGATTATGGGCCTCCCATAGCTGCTGCCAGGCCCCTAATCTGCCATAGGCCCCTATATACCGCCTCCTCATGCTGCTGCCAGGTCCAGAGTCTGTCATGGGTCCCTGTACGGCCTCCCATTGCTGCTGTCTCCATCGCCACACTCTGCCATGTGCCACTTTCAGGTCTCCTCACACACTGCTGGTGTGTAGAATTTTTTGACATAGGGTGCTGGCAGATTACGGGCCTCCCATAGCTGCTGCCAGGCCCCTAATCTGCCACAGGCCCCTATATACCGCCTCCTCATGCTGCTGCCAGGTCCTGAGTCTGTCATGGGTCCCTGTACGGCCTCCCATTGCTGCTGTCTCCATCGCCACACTCTGCCATGTGCCACTTTCAGGTCTCCTCACACACTGCTGGTGTGTAGAATTTTTTGACATAGGGTGCTGGCAGATTATGGGCCTCCCATAGCTGCTGCCAGGCCCCTAATCTGCCATGGGCCCCTATATACCGCCTCCTCATGCTGCTGCCAGGTCCAGAGTCTGTCATGGGTCCCTGTACGGCCTCCCATTGCTGCTGTCTCCATCGCCACACTCTGCCATGTGCCACTTTCAGGTCTCCTCACACACTGCTGGTGTGTAGAATTTTTTGACATAGGGTGCTGGCAGATTATGGGCCTCCCATAGCTGCTGCCAGGCCCCTAATCTGCCATAGGCCCCTATATACCGCCTCCTCATGCTGCTGCCAGGTCCAGAGTCTGTCATGGGTCCCTGTACGGCCTCCCATTGCTGCTGTCTCCATCGCCACACTCTGCCATGTGCCACTTTCAGGTCTCCTCACACACTGCTGGTGTGTAGAATTTTTTGACATAGGGTGCTGGCAGATTATGGGCCTCCCATAGCTGCTGCCAGGCCCCTAATCTGCCATAGGCCCCTATATACCGCCTCCTCATGCTGCTGCCAGGTCCAGAGTCTGTCATGGGTCCCTGTACGGCCTCCCATTGCTGCTGTCTCCATCGCCACACTCTGCCATGTGCCACTTTCAGGTCTCCTCACACACTGCTGGTGTGTAGAATTTTTTGACATAGGGTGCTGGCAGATTATGGGCCTCCCATTGCTGCTGCCAGGCCCCTAATCTGCCATAGGCCCCTATATACCGCTTCCTCATGCTGCTGCCAGGTCCAGAGTCTCTCATGGGTCCCTGTACGGCCTCCCATTGCTGCTGTCTCCATCGCCACACTCTGCCATGTGCCACTTTCAGGTCTCCTCACACACTGCTGGTGTGTAGAATTTTTTGACATAGGGTGCTGGCAGATTATGGGCCTCCTATAGCTGCTGCCAGGCCCCTAATCTGCCATAGGCCCCTATATACCGCTTCCTCATGCTGCTGCCAGGTCCAGAGTCTCTCATGGGTCCCTGTACGGCCTCCCATTGCTGCTGTCTCCATCGCCACACTCTGCCATGTGCCACTTTCAGGTCTCCTCACACACTGCTGGTGTGTAGAATTTTTTGACATAGGGTGCTGGCAGATTACGGGCCTCCCATAGCTGCTGCCAGGCCCCTAATCTGCCATAGGCCCCTGTTGTCGCTTGTTGGCATATTCCGCTCGTTCAGATGCTCCTTCTCCTGCTACTCCTCTTCACGGATTCCGTCAGCAGTCTTTCTTGGAATCCGTTTCCAAGAGACAACAGTTTGCGAGCACGCACCAGACAGTGCAGAAACTGAACGTCCTCCTGTCCAAGTTGCTGCTGCCAGGCTCGTAATCTGTCATGCGCCCCTGTACCGCCTCCTCATGCTGCTGCCAGGTCCAGAGTGTGTCATGGGCCCCCGTACCGACTCCTCATGCTGCTGCCAGGCCCGTAATCTGCCATGGGCCCCTGTACCGCCTCCTCATGCTGCTGCCAGGTCCAGAGTGTCTCATGGGTCCCTGTACGGCCTCCCATTGCTGCTGTCTCTATCGCCACACTCTGCCATGTGCCACTTTCAGGTCTCCTCACACTGCTGGTGGTTTCCATTTTTGTCATAGGGTGCTGTATGGCCTCCCATTGCTGCTGCCTCCACCGCCACACTGTGGCTCCACACTCTGGTTTTGGCCCCGTGACTGGCCAAATGAGTGAAGTGTGCGGTGATTCTAAGATCGACGGCACTCATCTGCATGTCATACTGCCTGACAGTATTATTTCTCTTCCCCAGCAGACTCCAAGGGCATTTAAATTAAAGGTACAGTGTTCAGCACTAATATTAAGTCTCTCTGAAGCCTAGAAACACCCTTTTTTAAGTTAAATTCACAGCGAATATATTCGACTCGAATCGAAATTTTTCTACGACTTCGCCGAATCAGTCGAATCGAATTTTTGAATACTTCGCTCATCTCTAGCTGCATATATGCATACAGCTGGCAGCAACAGGTTAAATTCCATGTATGCCAGGGGGATGCTCTGACCCTGCCTGTGATGTGGCACATCTGTGGGATGTTTATAACAAAACTGACATTTACAAAGAAAAGTGTGTTTGACTTTCCATCAAAATGACAACTTTTGTCCACTTTGTTTTATTGGTAAACAAATTGGGGATTCCAATCATCTACAGGGGTTAGTTGCAGACAACATGTTTCTTTCCTAAGTGTTTCTTTTGCGAGTGTTGTTGTTTTTATCATTTTCTCATCATCATGTCCTCTCTGTTTTTTCATAGGTAAATGTCTCTGTGCAATAACCATCTGTACTATCTCCATGCCATTTATGATGGATAATTGACACTGCTATGCTATATGGTAAATGTCAGCATGCAAAATCCTTTAAACTTGTCTATATACTGTCTATACATGTCTATATACTTGGTGATTTGATTCTTGCCTCCCTTTTTTTGCCTTCACAATCAAAGAATCAATCACCTTTTTACGACTTTGGCCTTTGTCTGACCTTTTTTCCTCCCCCACCCATTCAAGTGTCTAAAATCAGATCCTAATTAAATCAATTGACAAATGTTTGCCAGTCCCATCTTCCTATAAATTTAGTTCAGCTAATGGAGAAGTCGCAGACAGGGGTTAGTCATGGACAACATGTTTCTTTGCTGAGTGTTTCTTTAACAAGTGTTGTTGCCGTTTTACCGCCACAGTTTAACAAAAGCAGGACAATGAAAGCTGTACAAAGATACAAGAACTCTGCTCCACTCTGGAAGGATGGCAAACAAATCAACATTTGATATTTCTTTTCCTATGACATCTGATTCTCACTAATATGCTCCCTCTACTCTTCCTTTTCACATTAATGTTCTCTGTCCTCAAATTTTCCTTACTTTACCGCTCATCTCCACACCACAGCCTATACATATCACCCTCACTCCTACCATCTCCCTTTTACTGCACCTATCACCTCTTTGAAATGCTGAACCTTCATTCTGACACAAACACCAGGGCAGTGAAGTATGTGCGCTCATATATATCTTGCTCCCATCTTACTTTCCTCACCTTCTGTCTTTTCCTAATCTCTGGGGACATTTCTCCCAGTCCTGGTCTGCCCTGTTCTAACTTCAAAAACCATATCCATAACCCTTCCTCCAATCTACAAATATATGTTGCACTCCTAAATACTTCTCAATAAATAATTAAATTATTACCATTAAATTAATTCAAATTATGATACAAATAACTAATAAAAGTGTATAAATACCAAAAAATATTTAAATAGATAATTTCAACTAATCAATCTCCTCCAAATAAATATCAAAATAATTCCACATAAAATACTCCTCTGAAAAAATATTTTGCCAAGTGCTCATAAATCATTAGTGGCATGATGTACTTACTAATACCCTCAATTTCATTTATATTCATAATACCCTCATTTAATATAAAAAAAATAATAAACCAACTAATAACACTCAACTAAAACGCATTTAAATGATCCCCATAAACAAAAATAACCAAATGCTCATAAATAACTAGTAGTGATTAGTATGAATCCAAACATCATCAAAATAATAGTCCCATTGAATAAACAATTGTTTGTATATAGTGACTTGGTGCTTGTTGTTCCTCAATTTGTGACTTTTGTGAATCCTTCAAATAGTGAAGATGTGCGCTCACCTCCTTTGATGCCTGCAATTAGGCTATACACGCTTTCGGTTCACTTTCCCTGGAACCTGCTGGACATATACTTTTGCTGGTAAAATTGGGAGATCCTTCCTTTAGGAGTAATGGATGTATCCTCTGGTGGCTGATTATCCCCTCAGGGATTACACACTCCTTTTGTTATCCCAGACCTCCTAATTATCCTCTCCTTGTGTTACTCCGCATGCAGGAAGAAATAGAGGACATAGTGCTTTACCTTTTAAAACTTTTTTATTCCCACCATCCAAGTATTAAACTCACATTAGACAAGTTTAAATAACGCAATATCCCATTGGAAATGCCACTAATGATTTATGAGCACTTTGCAAAATATTTTTTCAGATGAGTATTTTATGTGGAATTATTTTGACATTTATTTGGAGGAAATTGATTAGTTGAAATTATATATTTAAATATTTTTTGGTATTTATACACTTTTATTAGTTATTTGTATCATAATTTGAATTAATTTAATGGTAATAATTTAATTATTTATTGAGAAGTATTTAGGAGCGCAACATATATTTGTAGATATTTCTAACACAGTTGTAGTTATGTGTTTCATGTTTGCGATCCTCTAGTAATTATCACACCTGTGGCTCGCAAGTCACTCTGATTCATCTATACCTTCCTCCAATCTACTCTAAGTTAATTTCTATGCCCATTTCCAAAAAACAGCCCACCCCCAATCTCATTTGACCTCTGGAATTCCAGGTAAATCTGTAACAAGGTCGCATCTGTGCATGACCTTTTTATCTCCCATTGCTTCAACATACTTGCCATAACTGAAACTTGGCTTCAAGATTCTGACTCAGCTTCTCCTGCTGACCTCTCCCATGGTGGCCTGCACTGGACTCACTCACCCAAACCAAGTGGACAAACAGAAAGGAGGTGGAGTTGGATTCCTTCGATCCCCATGGAGCACCTTCCAAGTCCTTCCTATCCCTCCCTCTCTATCCCTTCTTTCTTTCAAGATGCACTGTATTCATCTGTTTTCTCCAATTTCTCTGAGGACTGCAGTCATTTATCATCCTCCTGGACCATTATCAAGCTTTTTTGACAAGTTCTCTGCAAGGCTACCCTACTTTCTTTTCTCTGAAATACCCACTATTATTCTTTAATGTTAATGTTAACAGCCCAGCTTCTGCTCGACTTCTCAACTTAACCTTATCTTTTGACCTAACACAACGGACATTGTATTCTCCCATCTCTGCACTCTGCATCTCTGCACTCTTGACAACCTTACCAACACCCCCTTTTCACTTTCACAGTATCCTTGTCTTCAACCACTTATCCCTCCAAGCAGCAAATGATTACTTGTGGAAACCTTCACCACTTTATCCCTTCACTGGTCTATTGTGCTACTGACCACCTCTATGACAAAATCTCTCCCTTTTCCTGTCCTAACCTGGCCACCTCTATCTATAACAGTTCACTCTAATCCTCACTGGACGCACTTGCTCCTCTAACTACATGAAGAATCAGACCCTGATCGTTACAACCCTGGAAAACTGACAACACCACAAATCTCAAGAGACATTGTCATGCTCTTGTACTACTGTGGTGTGAAACCAAATCCCTGCAGGATAATATTACCTTGTCATCCAGTCGGCTTTTCACTACCTTTAACTCTCTGCTTTGTCCCTCACCTCCTTTACCCACTACCTCGCTCACTTGCCAAGAGATTGACTATCACTTCAAAGACAAGATTGATGCAATACACGAGGACACATCCACTATACAGATATCTTCCCCACTTAATATATCTTGTCCAACAACACAGTCAACACTTTCCTCTTTTGGCCTGGCTACCACTGAAGAAGTTACCAAACTGTTCTCAGATGCCCACCTAACCAGTTGTCCCCTGGATCCTGTTCCCTCACAACTACTATGGTTACCCTCTTCTTCCTATGCTCTCTCATATCTTCAATTTCTCCCTCTCTACTGACACCTTCCCCTCCCTCCTAAAGCATGTACAGATAACTCCCATACTTAATAAGCCCTGACTGGACCCCACCAACGTGAACAACTTAAGACCCATCTCCTTGCTCCCATTCACCTCTAAACCTTTGGAACGCTTAGTCTACAACCATCTTCACTCCTACCTCACTGAAAACAACCTTCTTGACCCCTTAATATCTGGCTCTCACTTGGAGCACTCCACAGAAACTGCAGGTGTAGTGTCCCGCAGCCCCAAGAATTTGAACACAGGCCCATAGAGCCGATAGTGTCCTTCCAGATGTGCTTGCAAATCTTGATTGGCAGCCCACAAATTTTGCAGCAGCCGTACTTCCCCCCCCCCCATTCACTGTCCAACACGGAATTCAGGTGGAAACAGCAAATTTTAACTACTACCCTTGATTTTTGGAGTTGTTTTTCACAGACGATCTGTATGGATTGATTTTGGATCAAAGCAATTAATATGCACAACAATTTATCACCGCCAACCCATATTCTAACCCTGCTAGTCCATTTACATGGAAACATATTACAGTTTCCAAGTATAACGTTTTTTTTGTGCCTAACCCTCAACATGGACATTAAAAAGAATGAGTTGAGGTCATATTGGTCCACAGACCCGCTGACATAGCCAGGCATAGATATGAGAACATAATGCAATTTATGCATTTCAATGACAATACACTCTGTCATCCTCAGGGTGCTCCACAAAAATTTGGCCCCTTGTAAATCACCTCATCCAGAAAGTAGCAGATGTGTATATGCCCCAGCAAACCATCTGCGTTTATGAGTCCCTAATTAATTTTTCTGTCCCCCTTGCATTCAAACTATTTCTCCCTAGCAAGCATACCAAATCTGGGGTCAAAATATACAAGCTCCATGGGAGGACAACAGGCTATACATGTAAGTTTCAAATTTATGACAGAAAAGCTAGTCATGTGGAGCCCCTCGGATGCCCAGACTACAATGGGGAGCAGTGGCAAGATAGCTTGGGACTTGGTGTCACCTTTGTTCTGTAAGGGGTACCACTTATATGTGGACAATTATTATACCAGTGTGCCACTATTTAGACATTTGTACATGGCTCATGTGGCACCATACGACCTATTTGCTGGGGCTTCCCCCAAAGGCTTGGAAATACCCAACTTAGAAAGGGGGAGAAAGCCTACTTGAGAAATGATAAATTGCTCTCAATGAAGTGGAAGGACAAATAGGATGTTTTCATCCTGTCTTCCATTCATGCAGACACGACAGTCCAAATTTGCACAGCAACTGGTGCTGTTGAGTAGAACGCTTTTGAGCTTTACAAAGCAACTGGATGAAGTGGATCCTTGTAACTTCTTGTATTTAAAAGATCTTTACTAATATACTGTATTGAGATCTGTAGCTCCACCATACCTGGAGAAGTGGAAAAAAGAGCTTGGAACAAAATTGGAGGAGCAAGATAAAAATAAAATATTCAGATTGGCACACAGTGCTGTAAATATGAAGGTAGCAGAAATGAACTATAAATGTCTAGTAAGATTGTATTGCACACCTAAAACAACGACCACAGAATTCACTTTTATATTGCAGGGGGTGTGGGTTTGAAGGAACTATCTCCTAGATTGTAAGCTCCAAGGAGCAGGGCTGTGTGGCAGGCGCAGCACCCTTTGGTGCCTAGTGCGCTGTGGCATTAGAAAAATTATGCAATTGTTGTTTTTTTGTTTGATTAGACTGACTTTACTCTGTAATTCCTCCAATGCCGCTCTATGGATGCAGTAGGTTTAAAGAGCACACCGAATACTTTAGTTAACTTCTTTAATAACTTCAATCTTCTTCATATAACACTGCTTACAATGGCTTGTTTCATTTATCATACAGTAGCTTATTTCTTTCATATTACAGTGGTTTGATTTGATAGCTTATCTCGATAGGTTCAATAGATTCAATAAATTTGTTCTGTATATTTTGATAGATTGATAAATTTGCTTGGATTTATAAATTCGTTAGATTACTCTACAGTGACTTGATTCGTAAGTTCGTAAATTCGATAAGTTCGTAAGTTCGATAAGTTCGATAAGTTCGGTGGAACTACAAGTAAACACACACACAACAGTTTTAACATACAGATCTACCTGCATTACTAAACAACAGAGGAACACACACGTGCATTAAATACCTATTTGGCCTGCTCTGCTTCCATAAAGCTTTTCTGATTGGAACTGTCTGTTTCCTCTTCTGTCTGGTGAGCATGTGTCTCTAGAAAATCCTAGCAGGGAGTTTTACACAGGCATAAATGTGAAACTGGCTGGGATTGGTTAAGGCTCTGTACAGTGTGAGGCTGTCTGTGATTGGCTCATCTTTAACTAACTCTTAAAGGCATATTTTCCTTTTCTGCCTCTGCTAACACAATTAATATAAAAATGTCATATAACAATCAAAGACATAAATCACAGCAATGATTCTGCTTTGGCTTTAACATATGCACATATATACTGTACTGAGGTTATTGGCAGGTTTGGTATACACATATATGTGAACCATATTAGCAACCTAGGACTGGTCTTAGCTGGCCAGCTACACTCCCACCAAAATTACCTATAATTCTATGTTCTCAGTAATAGGAATCGAACATGAATTTGAGGAATTTTCCATCAGTTTCTCAACTCTCCAGTGTCTTTGTTCTTCTGTAGGTCTACGTGCCTTTCTACAGATTACACATTTACTTATGTACTTCGCTATAACTTTGCTTCCTTTCACTATCCAGTAACCACCTTCTCTCAAACAGCTTTGAGTAAAGCTTCTTCCTTGATGCAAGG
Organism: Staurois parvus; assembly: GCF_062004578.1. Taxonomy (NCBI): domain Eukaryota; kingdom Metazoa; phylum Chordata; class Amphibia; order Anura; family Ranidae; genus Staurois; species Staurois parvus. Next base: position 7,218,080 of record NW_028318167.1, on the reverse strand, counting down.
ATTTGTTGTGGTAGTGATTGATAATCAACCTTGTGAAGGTAGAATTTTTGGGTAGAATTGCTGGATGCCTAACTCTGTTAGGTAGCGACGCATTTTCCAGCCTCCCTCCCACCTTCAGTATACCATCCTGCAGAATAAGATTAAGCTTGTATAATGGGTGGTTGTTTGGAAGTCTCTTAGGTTCTTGACTAAGTCTCTTCAATTCTTCACTGTAGAATCTTTGATGAATGAGTCTTATAACCGTTTCTTCATCTTTCACTCTTTCCTCTACATTCAATGATTCTTTCTTTCTGATTCCTTTTGCTAAGCGTTGAATTCGAGCTACTATGTTTATGACTGTATTCCACTTTGAACATCTAGCTAGTCGTTCAAGTATGTCATCTTGACACTTGGCGGCAGTGCTCAATGTTTGAACTACCTTTACTTCTGGATCACCCATAGACAGTTCTGTATAACCTTCACTGGGTATGATTTCCCTTTCCCAAAGGAACTCTGGACCGGTGAACCAGTTTGAATTCTTCAATTCTGTTACATTTAGGCCTCTTGAAGCATGATCTGCCGGGTTTTGCTTTGTGTCAACATAGTGCCAATGCTCTGGATTTGTTGCTTTTCCAATTTTTTGAACTCTGTTAGCGACAAAGGTGTGGAATCTTCGAGCTTCATTGTTTATGTAACCTAGGACAACTTGTGAATCTGTCCAAAAATGCTCTTCATCTATTTTCAATTCCAATTCTTCTCTCAGAAACTGACTTACTGATGCTGAAACGACGGCTGCCGTTAGTTCGAGTCTTGGTATTGTCTGAATATTGTTGGGTGCTACTCTGGCCTTTCCCATAACTAGGGCACAGTGTATCTTTTCTTCTCCTATTGCTCTAATGTAGGAGCACTGACCATAACCATGACTACTGGCATCTGAAAAGTGATGAAGTTCTATTTTCTTGTACTTTCCGAAATCAGGAGGTACAAAACATCTGGGTATCCGAATTTCTTTCAAATTTTGCAAGTCTCTTACCCAACTCTCCCACCTTGGCCTCAAGCCTGCAGGTATGGGTTCGTCCCATCCCAACTACTGTCTGCATAATTCTTGCAGTATTTCTTTTGCTCTGAGGATTATTGGTGCCAAGAATCCCAACGGATCATATATTGAGGCTACTGTGGAAAGAATGATACGTCTAGTTGGAACTTTCTCTTCCATGGATATTTCAAAGAAAAAATTGTCGTTTTCTACATTCCATCCCAATCCGAGTACATTCTGAACTGGAAGAGGATCATAGTTAAGATCCACATTCTTTGTTGTTGATGCACGTTCGGAGCCACTGATGGATTCTAGTACCTCTCTGTCGTTTGAGATGAATTTGTGAAGACGCAGGTTTCCCTTTGCGCATAACTCTTGGCTCTCTCTCACCAATTGAATTGCCGATTCTGAGGATTCTAGGCTTATAAGACCATCATCTACATAAAAGTTTTTCTTCAAAATATTTGCTGCTGATGGACAATCCTTTTCATTCTGATTGGCCAGATACTTCATACCATAATTGGCACAACCTGGGGATGCTGCTGCTCCAAACAAGTGTACTTTCATCCTGTATTCTGCTGGCTCTGTATCTGTATCTCCGTCTTCCCACCATAGGAACCTCAGGAAGTCTCTATCTTCTTCCTTCACATGAAATTGGTGGAACATCTTTTCAATGTCGCACATGACTGCTATGGGATACTTTCTGGATCTACAGAGTACTCCAGGTACAGTGTTTGTAAGATCTGGTCCCTTTAGTAGATGATCGTTCAATGCAACATCATTGTACCTTGCTGAGCAATCAAAAACTACTCTGATCTTATCTGGTTTCTTTGGGTGATAGACACCTTGATGCGGGATGTACCACACTTCTCCATTTTTAGGCTGACCATCAACTTTCTCTGCGTGCCCTTCTTTGAGGATTTCTTTCATGAATTTCAAATAATCGTCTTTGAGTTTGGGATCTCTTCCCATCCTTTTCTTTAAGCTTTTCAATCTTGCCAGGGCAAGATCCCTGTTATTTGGCAGATGAGGTCGTTCTCTAAAAGGTAGGAGCATTTCAAGATGACCTTGTTGATTTTGCTGAATATTATCTTCTAGAACTTGTACAAACTTTATGTCCTCTTGGGATACACTCTTTTCATTACAACTTACGTCTGCAAAGTCGGATTCTAGGATTTTGAGTACTTTCGCTGGACTTACAGTTGGTAACTCTTGGACAGATATTCTATGACACAATCCTGTCACCTGTCCTGAATCTGCAATCTGTCGTTTTCCTCCAACAACACCCCATCCTAGATCAGTTTGGACTGCGTAGGGTTCACCCTTTCCTCCTGCGATTATCTTTCGTGGCACCAAGGCCTCGGGACAGTCGTAGCCTATCAAGAGTCCAACACCAAATTCCTTCAGCGGGGACATTTCATGAGGTATGACAGATAGGTGTTCCCATTTGTTGGCTGTTTCACAGGTAGGTATGCGATCTCGATCCAGAGGTATGTCGTCTTTTGTATAAGCTGGAGGTAGATCTAATATGCAGTTTGAGTGGAGTCCTCTAACTCTCAGTCCTTTGACTCTTTGACTGTTCACCAATGTGTCTCTTCCTGTCATTGTAGTGAGTTTGAGTTTCACTGGTTCTGTGGCCACTTGTAATTTCTTGCAGATTTCTTGATCAATGAAGGTGACGTCACTCTGGGCATCCAGTAGCGCATAGGCGTGTACCTTCTTGTTCTTCCTTTTAGGATTTGAAATACACACTGGTACAACCATTGACGTGCCATTGATTTCTCTTTCTTTCACTCTGCAAGAGAATACTGTTGCTTTATTTTCTTCCTCAGTGTCCTTGGGCATTAAGGATTTCTCTTTCTTTGGACATTCTTCATGTAGTGGTGTAGGATGACGTCCTTTACAAACGCTGCAAGTGGCCTTTTTGTTGCATTCTTTATTAATATGACCTTTTCTTAAACATCCAAAACACAGCTGATTATCAAACACAAACTTCTTCTTTTCGTCTGGAGACCTTTCCTTCAATCGTTGGCACTTATGTATGGAGTGATTCTCTTCACAGAACATACACTTGAAGGTAGTCTGAAGACTTGTCGGTTCAAACTCTTTACTGATCCCAGTAGTGATGTTGAACTTGCTCTCATGGGCATCTGGACCTTTATTAGCTGTGTTGGTTGCAAAGCTAGTTGCTCTTGCGCGTCTTGTCTCTCTTATAGGCCTTTCTTCTAAGGGTTTTAAGACATAAGATGCTGTTATTGGATTACACGCTATTCGTGCTTCCTTATTGATAAATTCAGAGAACTCTCTGAAACTTGGGAAGTTTTTGCCTTGATCTAACTGTTCAGTCACATAGCGATTCCATTCAGAAGCCACTTGTTCTGGTAGCTTGGCTAGCATCCTGTGGTTTTCTAGATAGTCGTTCAATACTTTTAGTCCTTGAACATGTGGGATAGCATTGCTGCATGCTTGCAGGAAGTCGCCATACTCTTGGAGCTTGAAGTGTTCTTTAGGACCTATTTTAGGCCAGTTTATCAACTTCTCTCTGAAAGCTCTTTGTACTAAGAAGGGATGACCATATCTTGCATTTAATTTTTCCCAAGCTTGCTTGTAGGCTTCTTCATCTTTCCTATAGAAGTTACCTTCAAGAACCTTTTTTGCTTCTCCACCAGTATACCGCTGGAGGTAAAATAACTTGTCCACTGGACGGGAGCAATGATGTTCAATGATCATTTCAAAACTTGCCTTCCACTCTATAAACTTCAGTACGTCTCCGGAGAATACAGTAGGTTTCGGAACAGGAAGTCTAGTGAGAAATATTCTCTGAGGTTTCGTTGGGTCAACAGTTGTATCATCCTCGTGACCACTGCCATGACATATGAGAGTTGAATTATCTGGTTCTATTTTTCCACTTTGTTCTGAATCAGGTGAGTCTCTCTTCTTTTCTCTCTGAGCAGGGATGGAAGGACTATGACTTATTTCTTTACTACATGCTGGAGATTTCCTTCCATTTTCCTGGGCGTAAGGAAGAACGGAGGAGTCAGCTTGTCAGGGATCTCCTTGATCCCTGCCGCGATGGTCCCGGCGCAGGCGCACTGCTCCGCCCTGTACACGGGCACTAGGTCCGGGCCGGCCGCGGCGTTCGAGTTCGCGCATGCGCAGTAGAAGCCGCGGCCGCCCGCTGGGCACCAATGGCAGCGCAGGGCGGGATATTTAAAGGTCCCTGAGCTGTCATTTCGTTGCCTTCTGGTCTTACCTGCTTCCTGTGATTCTGTACCTGTGCCTAGTAAGTTTATTGACCCGGATTGCTTCTTGACCTGCTGATTTCTCCTGCCCAGACCCTTGCTTGCCTGACCTCTCTCCCTGGATGCCCCTCATTAGATCTGACCTCCTGTTGCTGACCTGGCGTGTGACCCGACGATTCTCTGCCTGCTCCCTTGTACCCTACCGTCCTCTACGTTACCGACTCGGCCTGTCTGACTACGCACTTGCTCAGCCATCCATCCATCCATCCCATCGGGGTCACCCGACCTCCTCACATTTGGCTCTCCCTGGTTGGAGCCCCTGGCGAACACCCCTACCACTGACAGGTGTGCTCAGTAGTGGCGACCTGGTCTCGGGGTACTACAAGTCCATCCCCACCATCAGGGGCCCTGGTGAACAAGTACCCTGGGGCTTAGACTCCGCCATGACTGAGCCTCGAGGAGGACCCTCCCCATTGGACGAGGTTTGCAGGCACCTGGCTACCCTGACGCAAGCAATAAACACATTACAGGACAGATGTCTGCAGATCGAGAATCTGTTTCAGGCCTGCACCATATCTGTTCCTGTTTCACAGGCCCCGGCTCCTGCACCGCCGGTCGCAGTAGCCCACGAGCCGGCTCCTGGGCCTTCCACATCACTCCCTATGGCGGAACCCCGAGTACCCTTACCCGAGCGCTTCCACGGGGATCGCACACGTTTTCGGTCATTCCGTGACTCCTGTCTGCTCTATTTTGAACTGCAGCCACGGACCTTTCTGATAGAATCGGTGAAAGTGGGGTTTGTTATCTCCCTGTTGCAGGGGGAACCCCAAGACTGGGCCCACCGACTAAGGGGAAACAATGATCCTCACCTGGTTACGGTTGACAGCTTCTTTAACGCTATGGCCATCTTATACGATGACCCACAACGGGCGGCCTCGGCCGAGGCCACATTATACGCACTTCGACAAGGTCGGCGGGCGGCTGAGGAATACGCCTCTGACTTTAGGCGCTGGATGGGTGACACTCGTTGGAACGAGTTCACACTTTTGCACCAGTTCCATATGGGCCTTTCTGAGGCTCTGAAAGACGAGCTCGCCCGGGTGGAGGTGCCCGAGACATTAGAGGACTTGATTGCACTCACCATTAAAATTGACCGTAGGCTACGGGAGCGCAGATTGGAGAGGTCTGGTCAGGGTCGCGGAAATACCTGGGGGTCATTCCAAGGATCCAGTCAACATACTAGGCCAAATGTCCAGAACCTGCCGTCTGAAGATGCTCCCGAACCCATGCAGCTAGGCCTGGCACGGCCTAAACTATCGCCTGAGGAACGTCAGCGCAGACGCTCCCAGAATCTGTGTCTGTACTGCGGCGAAGCTGGTCACATGGTACGTTCCTGCCCGCAGAAACTGAGTAAGTTCACCTCATCTTCTTTATCTATTGGCAATATGAACCCGTCCCAATACTTAGTTGTTCCCCTCTCCTTTCAGCTTTCAGAAAGGACCGTGGAGGTGACGGCCATAGTTGATTCGGGGGCATGCAGCTGTTTTGTGGATATCAATTTTGCTCACCAGCAGGGTATCCCCCTCCGCCCAAAGGAGAAGGGGTTTCACATCTTTTTGGCTGATGGTTCCCGGATAAAGTCAGGGGTGGTTAACCAGGAAACCCCTTCCATTGTGACTTCCATTGCCGGTCAGCACCGGGAACTCCTCCGCCTGGATGCTATTGCATCACCCCTTTTCCCAGTCATTCTGGGGCTCCCTTGGTTGCGGGCCCATAACCCCCAAATTGACTGGGAAACTGGGGTTGTCTCGTTCCCTTCCCCATACTGTCGGGAACTGTGTCGAACTTCGGGCCCGGAGGTCCCCCAGGTCCTCCTGTGCTCTGAAGGGGATGACAGCCTAAAACAAGTGATTCCTGCAGCCTATCATAAGTTCCTTGATGTATTCAGTGAACGGGGAGCAGATGCTCTACCCCCCCACCGCCCATATGACTGTCCTATTAATCTGTTACCCGGTTCTGAAATTCCGTTCGGGCAAATTTTTCCCCTTTCTGAGCTAGAATTAGGGGCCCTGAAGGATTATATTGAGGACAGCCTCCGAAAGGGATTCATCCGTTCCTCCACTTCCCCAGCAGGTGCAGGGATCTTCTTTGTAGAAAAGAAGGACAAGACTTTGAGGCCATGTATCGACTATCGGGAGCTGAATAGGGTCACAATTAAAAATCGTTACCCATTACCACTGGTACCTGAATTATTCCAGAGCTTAAAAGCTGCAGTAGTATTTACCAAGCTGGACTTAAGGGGAGCCTACAATTTGGTTCGCATAAGGGAGGGGGACGAGTGGAAGACGGCCTTCCGCACCCGTTTCGGCCATTTCGAATACCTGGTCATGCCTTTCGGGTTGTGCAATGCGCCGGCCACCTTCCAGCACTTTGTAAACGACATCTTTAGGGACCTCCTGGACATCTTTGTCATCATCTACTTAGACGACATTTTGATTTTCTCATCCTCCCTGGGGGAGCACAGGGTACATGTAACAAAGGTGTTGGGGCGGTTGCGGCAGCACGGGTTGTACGCTAAAGCAGAGAAATGTTGCTTTGAACAGGCTAGCGTTACATTTCTGGGTCTGATTATCTCTACCATGGGGGTCGCAATGGACCCTCAGAAGGTCTCTGCGATCCTAGATTGGCCTGAACCCACGGACAGGAAAAGCGTCCAACGTTTTATTGGGTTCGCAAACTTCTACCGGAAGTTCATCAAGAACTTCTCGGGTCTGGTCTCCCCCATCACTCAGTTAACCAAGCTTGGGACGCGATTCAGATGGACGCCTGAGGCACAGGAAGCTTTTGAAGCACTAAAGAAGTTATTTACCTCGGCACCCATTCTGGGTCATCCCGACGCCTCCCTGCCCTTCATCTTAGAAGTAGATGCATCAGAAAACGCGGTTGGCTCCATCCTTTCCCAGCGGAAGGGCGCCAAGGAATTACTTCACCCAGTAGCATTCTTCTCACGGAAACTTACCCCTGCGGAGAGGAACTACGACATTGGGGATCGCGAACTACTGGCTATCAAGACCGCGTTAGAAGAATGGAGGTACCTGCTGGAAGGTGCCTCCCATCCCATCCTGATATTCACGGACCACAAGAACCTGGAATATCTGAGGACGGCCAAACGTCTGCACCCACGACAAGCAAGATGGGCATTGTTTTTCTCGAGGTTCCAGTTCCACATCACATACAGGCCCGGCTCGAAAAACACGAAGCCAGACGCGTTGTCGCGCATGTACGAAGACACCAAGGAGATCCCAGTACCCGACACTATTCTTCCTGCAGGAAATTTCTTGGCCCTCCAGACGAACCTCCGCTCCGAGATCCTGAGAGCGTCCACAGCGATGTCTACCTCCGATGGGGCACCCCTCCAGAACAAGGAGGGACTCCTATGGAGGGAGGACCGGATTGTGGTGCCGGAGGATGCCCGAACCTTAGTCTTGGGACATTGCCATGACCACCCAATGGCAGGACATTTTGGCCCGGTCAAGACCCTGGAACTTCTCCGACGTTCCTTCTGGTGGCCGGACATGGCCAAGGATTGTAAGAATTACGTGGGCTCCTGTGCCATCTGCCAGCGGAACAAGCCTTCAAGAAATAAGGCGTGGGGCCTGCTACGTCCATTACCCATCCCTGAACGGCCCTGGCAGAAAATCTCTATGGACTTCATAGTCGAGCTTCCACCTTCACTGGACCACACAGCAATTCTCGTGGTCGTGGACCGCTTATCCAAGATGGCCCATTTCATTCCTTTACGGAAGACTCCAACAGCAGCCGAGACGGCGCAAGTTTTTATTCGAGAAATCGTTAGACTGCATGGGGTTCCCGAAGACATCGTCTCGGACCGAGGGGTGCAGTTTACCTCGAGGTTTTGGAGGGCATTGTGCAAAGCCCTGGATATCAAGCTATCCCTTTCCTCTGCATTTCACCCTCAGACCAATGGTCAGACCGAAAGGACCAATCAGAACCTAGAGCAATACCTGCGATGCTACACATCATTCTCTCAGGACGACTGGGTGCCACTTCTCCCTTTGGCGGAATTCGCGTACAACAACGCTTGCCATTCAGCAACTGGGCAGTCCCCGTTCTTCTCCAACTATGGGTTTCACCCTGTCTTCCTCCCGGATTTAGTCCCGGAATGCCCAATTCCAGCGACACAGGATGCACTGACCTTCTTCACTTCCAACAATAAGAAACTACAGGAAGCCATCCGTCAAGCCCAAGAAGACTACAAGAGGGCTTTTAATAGGAAGCGAAGAGGGGATCTGGTGTTGCAGCCCGGAGAGAAAGTTTGGCTGGCTACGTCGAACTTGAAGATGCTCTGCCCGTCAAAAAAGTTGGGACCTAAATTTATAGGCCCTTTTTGCATCAAACGGATGGTCAATGAAGTGGCCTATGAACTTGTTCTCCCTGAGACACTCAAGATCCACCTTGTCTTCCACGTGTCCCTGTTGAAGCCGGTAGTCCCTGATGCCTTCCCGGAACGGGAATCCAGGCCCCCGGAGGCCGTAACGGTTGAAGAGGAAGAAGAATTCAAGGTGGAGGCAATCCTGAAGTGCCAACGAAGGGGGGGCCAGACCCAATTTCTCATCAAGTGGAAGGGCTACGGCCCTGAGAACAATTCGTGGGAACCGGCCCATAATGTCCATGCACCTAGACTTGTCCGGAGGTTTCTTTGTGATCACCCGTGGTGGAGAGATCGGGTGGGCATCCGGAGGTTGCCCGTAGGGGGGGGGCAATGTCAGGGATCTCCTCGATCCCTGCCGCGATGGTCCCGGCGCAGGCGCACTGCTCCGCCCTGTACACGGGCACTAGGTCCGGGCCGGCCGCGGCGTTCGAGTTCGCGCATGCGCAGTAGAAGCCGCGGCCGCCCGCTGGGCACCAATGGCAGCGCAGGGCGGGATATTTAAAGGTCCCTGAGCTGTCATTTCGTTGCCTTCTGGTCTTACCTGCTTCCTGTGATTCTGTACCTGTGCCTAGTAAGTTTATTGACCCGGATTGCTTCTTGACCTGCTGATTTCTCCTGCCCAGACCCTTGCTTGCCTGACCTCTCTCCCTGGATGCCCCTCATTAGATCTGACCTCCTGTTGCTGACCTGGCGTGTGACCCGACGATTCTCTGCCTGCTCCCTTGTACCCTACCGTCCTCTACGTTACCGACTCGGCCTGTCTGACTACGCACTTGCTCAGCCATCCATCCATCCATCCCATCGGGGTCACCCGACCTCCTCACATTTGGCTCTCCCTGGTTGGAGCCCCTGGCGAACACCCCTACCACTGACAGGTGTGCTCAGTAGTGGCGACCTGGTCTCGGGGTACTACAAGTCCATCCCCACCATCAGGGGCCCTGGTGAACAAGTACCCTGGGGCTTAGACTCCGCGCTCTGGGCACGCCTGACCAGTGGAGTGCTAGTGGTGCCGCTCGGCGGTCCCTCACACAGCTTCTCCACTTAGTACTGATTTGGATCTATGACTACCCTGATTCGTATCCTCTTCGTGCACTCTGAGTCTGGCTTCTATAATCTTAACTTCCTTCTGCCTTTCCAGACTTTCCATTTTATGGCGCTGAGCTTCCAGTTCGGCTTCCATTTTATGGCGCTGAGCCTCCATTTCAGCCATCCGTAGACGCTGAGCCTCAATGGCAGATTCCATCTCAACTTCTGCTCTTTTGGCAGCGAGTTGTTCAGCTAATTCCTTTCTTTTGGCTGACGTACTTGAGAACTCTGTTATGTGGCTGGCACTTCTGCTAGTGATGGAAGTCACACTTGAGATTGTGGTTCCTCCTAAGGACCTAGCATAGTCTTTCATGAAGAGCTCATTCATTCCCTTTCGTGCCTTGACTTCATCATAATTTTCTGCAGATGATAGTTCTCTCATAAGCTTCACTAAATCCCTAGTGACTGCGGTACATGTATCCATGTTTCTTACAATATCCTGGGAGGGTGTCAAGAACGACCGCAAGTTGACATATGCTGTCATAAGCTCTGACTCAGAATCTTCTACTGTCTCTATTATTTCACTCAAATTCTCCTTTATGCTGTCTTGTTTTAGCTTTCTGCGAATGTTTTTTGATGTATGCTTTCCACCTCTCATATATTCGGGCAAACTTTTTTCCTTTCAGTACTGCCTCTTGCTCCAAATTTTCTAGCACCTTTTGGGTCGGTTTTCTGTCCCGTGATGAACGTCTTAGTTCACCTGTTTCAGCTATATTTGTTTGGGGCGAGACTACCGTTTCATTGCACCTTTCAGATTCAGACAGGTTCTCTTGATCTTTACCTTCTACCATATCTATCATTGCATCCGCTAACAGTGGGGTGGCAATGCTAGGCTCAGCCATTTCTGAATGCTATAACAATTAATATGAAAAATAAGGACCTGTCACTTTAAATGCAATACTATCAAATGCAAGAATAAATGACTTTCACTTTACATGTAATAGCACCAAAACGCAGGCAATAAATGACTTTCACTTTAAATACTTCAGAATCGTATACTATAACTGTCTCTTTTTTTTAAAAAAAAGTCTGTATTCTCTTGAACACAAAAATGTCTCTTGCAGAAACCTATGGGCATAAGTGAGTAATAAAGGAAAGCTCTGACCTTAATTGAAAAGCAGGATACCGTGATCTGAAGGTTGCAGAAACAAATGTCAGTCTTAAAGGAGACTTTTCTTTTCTTGATGCGGTGACTTGCGATGCTCTGCGGTGACTTTGCGATGTTCTGTGATGACTTGTGATGCTTTGCGGTGACTTGCGATGCTCTGCGGTGACTTGCGACTAGTATCGTGAACTCTCTGGATGCAACACGTGGTCTCTTGATGGATAGCGGTGCGGGCACTCTAGCTCTGGACTGTGGCCCTCCCCTCATGCATCTCTTTCTCTCTCTAGGGGTGCAGGAGGTTTGGCGCTCTTTCTCTGACTGTCTTGCCTTTGCCGTTATGCCACTTTAAGAGTCGGTTGCAGTCTGACTAATGCCCACGTGCTATGGCCTGTACTGTTGTTCTGCTGAGGTGTCTCCGCGTGGCGGTATATAATGGCGCTCTGTTTCTCTAGTGTACTCTTTACTGTGCAAGTTGAGGAGCGCTGTTGCTTGACCTCTGAAGGTAACAGTTCCACTGTGGCAGGAGCAGCACCCTTTGGTGCCTAGTGCGCTGTGGCATTAGAAAAATTATGCAATTGTTGTTTCTTTGTTTGATTAGACTGACTTTACTCTGTAATTCCTCCAATGCCGCTCTATGGATGCAGTAGGTTTAAAGAGCACACCGAATACTTTAGTTAACTTCTTTAATAACTTCAATCTTCTTCATATAACACTGCTTACAATGGCTTGTTTCATTTATCATACAGTAGCTTATTTCTTTCATATTACAGTGGTTTGATTTGATAGCTTATCTCGATAGGTTCAATAGATTCAATAAATTTGTTCTGTATATTTCGATAGATTGATAAATTCGCTTGGATTTATAAATTCGTTAGATTACTCTACAGTGACTTGATTCGTAAGTTCGTAAATTCGATAAGTTCGTAAGTTCGATAAGTTCGGTGGAACTACAAGTAAACACACACAACAGTTTTAACATACAGATCTACCTGTATTACTAAACAACAGAGGAACACACAAGTGCATTAAATACCTATGTGGCCTGCTCTGCTTCCATAAAGCTTTTCTGATTGGAAATGTCTGTTTCCTCTTCTGTCTGGTGAGCATGTATCTCTAGAAAATCCTAGCAGGGAGTTTTACACAGGCATAAATGTGAAACTGGCTGGGATTGGTTAAGGCTCTGTACAGTGTGAGGCTGTCTGTGATTGGCTCATCTTTAACTAACTCTTAAAGGCATATTTTCCTTTTCTGCCTCTGCTAACACAATTAATATAAAAATGTCATATAACAATCAAAGACATAAATCACAGCAATGATTCTGCTTTGGCTTTAACATATGCACATATATACTGTACTGAGGTTATTGGCAGGTTTGGTATACACATATATGTGAACCATATTAGCAACCTAGGACTGGTCTTAGCTGGCCTGCTACAGGCCGTCCTATCCCTCTTGTATTGAACTGTATTGTTGCTGTATTGTCTCCCGTTATATTGTAAAGCGCTGAGCAAACTGTTGGCACTAAATAAATCCTGTATAATAATAAAAATAATAATAATAATAATAATAATAACTATGGCACATATATGGTGGGAATGCCCTAAAATCCAAGGAATAATACAGGTTCAGGAGATAATGGGAACTGGAATACCAAATAACCTTTGGGCCTGTGTATTTCATAATGGGGATTTTACAGTGAAGCAATATAAGAAAATGGTAACATTCCATTTAATAAATGCAGGCAAAGGTCTAATCCCGAGATTTTGACAGAGATTTTGACTCTATGTGAGAAGTGATCTCAGAGCAAGGGCTTGGACAGTGATAATAATGGGGGATTTTAACTACCCGAAAATTGACTGGAGTAATGGTACTGCAGGAACAATAAAAGGGCAAAAATGTTAAACCTACTTTAGGAAAATTTTTATGGTATAGTTCATAGAGGCCCCTACTAGGAATGATGCTCTGCTGGACCTAGTAATCTCAAACCATGCAGAGCTTATTACGAATGTCCATATAAATGAACATCTGGGTAGCAGTGACCATAACATGATTTCATTTATTGTTAGCTGTAAACAGCAAGCACATACAGGAAAAATAAAAACACTCAATTTTAAGAGATAATTTTCCAAGGCTGAGAGCTGCTCTCCAAGACTTTCTACTGGGAGGGAATATTGGCATCAATGAACACAACACAAAAATGGGAGTTCTTCAAAAACACTGCAAAATATATTCCCATGGGCAACAAGTTTAAAAGACTAAAATCAAACTTATGTGGCTTACGGCCAAAGTTAAAAAAGCTATAGATAAAAAGAAAAGAGCTTTTAATAAATATAATCATGAAGGAACGCTATCATCATTTAAACATTACAAAGAATATAACAGAATATGTATAAAGGAAATCAAGGCAGCAAAGATTTAAAACAAACGGCAGATTGCAAAAGAAAGCAAGACAAACCCCCCAAAATTCTTAATATATTAACTTCTATTATAAAAGAACATATGTGCTGAGAGCTCGTGCCCTGCGCGGTCCCAGCACACATGTCCGGTACTCACGGAAAGGTCCCAATCTCCTCTTTCGATTGGGACCTTTCCCAATCATGTGACCGCCGTGACGACGTGCCACGATTGGTCACATGACCCTAAACCCCGCCCCGCCTCCCGGTTTCTGAAACCCTTAAAGGGCGGGGAGGCGCCGGCGCCAAGAGGTTAATAGTAAAAAGGTTCGGTCCAAGCATGTAGGCCCTTTACAAAATAATCTAGAGTGGGTGACTGGGGACAAAGAGAAGGCAAATTAAATACCTTCTTCAGCTCTGTGTATACAAAGGAGCATAGGGGAGCTCTAGTCCATAATGGGCATGGTATTGACACAGCTCCAGATGATCCACATTGGCTCACAATTGATATGATCCCAAAATATTTAGACAGAATAAAGGTGAATAAAGCACCTGTACTGGATGGCATACACCCACAAGTTCCTAAAGAATTGAGCTCTGTCATTTCAAAGCCATTGTTTCTCATTTTTAGGGACTCTTTAATGACTGGCATAGTACCACTGGATTGGTGTAAGGCCAATGTGGTTCCAGTATTTAAAAAAGAGGTCAAAATCTTTACCAAGTAATTATAGACCTGTTTGTTTAACTTCTATAGTTGGGAAGATACTGAAGAGTTTAATAAAAGACCACATAGATGAGTTCTTGCTGGAAAAAAATATTTTAAGCAACAGACAGCATGGATTCATGAAAGACAGAAGTTGTCAAACAAATATGATTTCTTTTTATGAGGAGGTGAGCAAAACCTTGAACAGTAGGGTGATGGTGGATGTGGTATACTAGGATTTTGAAAAAGCGTTTGACACAGTTCCCCACACATGGCTAATGTGTAAGATAAAGTCTACGGGCTTGGAAAAATCTGATATGGAATGGATAAAAAACTGGCTAAAAGATCGTATTCAAAGAGTAGTGGTTAATGATTCATACTCTGAATGGTCTAGGGTTGTCAGTGGTGTACCGCAAGGTTCAGTGTTGGGAGCCTTACTTTTTAATATATTCATCAATCTAGGGTCTGGGATTAAAAATACCACTTCAGTCTTTGCAGATGACACCAAGCTGCGCAGTGGAATAATGTCCTTACAGGACGGGGGATCAGGAAGTCATTTTTTTCCCTGCAGGAGCAAATCGGATCATGCTTTGCTGGGTTTTTTGCCTTCCTCTGGATCAACTGTGGGTATAGGATTATAACTTTTTTTTTTGTAATGGTTGAACTGGATGGACTTTTGTCTTTTTTCAGCCAGACTAACTATGTATGTTTCAAAATTAATAAAATATATAATTTAAAAAAAAAGGCCAATCACAGCGGCCTTTTACCACGTGATCAGCTGTGTCCAATGACATATCTGTTCACAAAGTAAATACAGTTGCCGGTTATCAACAGCACTTTCCTCACTGTCACAGAGTGAGGAAAATACTGCTGGCAAACGGCAAGCTTCACAGAGGACATCTGCACTGATAATCAGGGCACTGATTGTCAGTGCCCTGATTATCAGTGCAGCCCCAAAAGTGCCCAGCAGTGCCACCCATCAGTGCCAGTGTCCATTAGTACCACCCATTGGTACCCAGCAGTGCCACCTATCAGTGCCCTGCAGTGCCACCCATCAGTGTCGCAAGTCTGTGCTGTCAGTCAGTGCCGCCAGTCATTGCCCATCAGTGCCACATAATAGTGCTCACCAGTGCTGCATCAGTGCAGCAACATCATTGCCTCCTCATCAATTCCCACCAGTGGCGCCTCATCAGTGCTGCCTACCAGTGCCCATTAGTGCTGCCTATCAGTGCAGCCTCATCAACGCACATCAGTGAAGGAGAGAATGTACCTGTTTGCTAAATTTTATAATTGAAACCAGGAAAAATGTTTTTTTCTTTTCAGATTTTTGGCTCTTTTTTTGTTTATAGTGCAAAAAATTAAATAAAAAAAAAATGACAATTAAATACCCAAAAAAATCTCTTTGTGTGAAAAAAAAAATTATAAAATATTCATATGGGTACAGTGTTGCATGACCGCACAATTGTCATTCAAAGTGCAACAGTGTTGAAAGCTTGAAATTGTCCTGGACAGGAAGGGGGTAAAAGTGACCCGATAGACAAGTGGCTAAAAAAGGCCTGGATTCTTTCCTAGACACACAGAATATAACTGGATACTAACATTTATAGGTAAAGTTGATCCAGGGAATATCCAATTGCCTCTCAAGGGATCAGGAAGAAATGTTTTCCCCTGCAGGAGCAAATTGGATCATGCTTTGCTGGGAGTTTTTGTCTTGATCAGCTGTGGGTATAGCATATAAAAAAATTTTTTTTCCCCTTTTTTGGTTGAACTAGATGGTCTTTTTTTCAGCCATACTAACTAACTATGTATGTAAGTTGTGCACGCATATGTAAACTGTGTTCGCACCACACATGTGAGGGCCAGTGCTAGACCTCCTCTGTAACTTTAAACAGGTAACCTGTAAAAATTTTTAAAGTGTTGCCTATAGAGATTTTAAGTACGGTAGTTTGTCGCCATTAAATGAGCATGTGCAATTTTAAAGTGTGACAGGTTAGGTATCTGTTTACTTGGCGTAACATCATCTTTCATATTTTCCAAAAAAATTGGGGTATATATTGTGTTTGTTTCTTTTTAACCTCTGAGCAAAAACCATGTGAAATAGAAAAAATTGCAATGATTGTCATTATATTCTTCAGGGTCTTTGTTAAAATAAAAAATATAATGTTTGGGGGTTATAAGTAATTTTCTAGAAAAAAATACTAATTGAAACAAATTGAAATTTAAACAAAAAGTGCCAGAAAATGCTTCACCTTTCAAGCGGTACATAGTTTTGGCACAGGGTCACAATACAATTTGGGATATTCTCAAGTGATGCCCCATTAAAGTGGTCGTTAACCCTTACATACATCCAGTTAAGTGACTGGCCTCAAGTGAAATAAAGAGATGAAACAAATATTCCTACATAAGTTGTACCTGTCTATCGGCAGTCTTCTCTTCTTTACATCCATTCAAAGTGTTGGATTTATAAAAGCTTGTCTGAGAGTTCAGAAACAAGGGGGTGGAGTGCTGAAATTACACTCTACAGAGCCTCAGTGAGGAGAGTTCTGAGAGGTAATTGTAGGGAAGAAACACCCCCCCCTTCACAGAGCACACTGGGACAGAGCTGAGGCTGTCACTCTGTTGGAGCTTCCTCCATTGTCACCTATTTTATCTTGGTGTCAGGAAAACTTGTCAGAAGTGATTCATGCTGATAGGAAAGGAATGAAGCCGCAGACAGAAATGACACTTAAGCTGGCCATAGACGGTTGAAATCTCGGCCAGTTCAGCAGGAACTGGCCGATATTCCTACCATGTATGGGCAGACCAGATGTATACATCTATACATCATGTATACACCAGATGTATGATCGATCAACTTGGTTACAACCAGCTCGCTGGATGTTGCATTTGATTATTGCTAGTGGCTGTCAGAGCCACTAGCAATAATCACTGTTTTCTTCTGGTGGGCTCCCCCCCCCCCTCCTTCCCGTTGGGAGAACACAATGGCTCGACTTGAGGGATTCCCCTTTCAAAACTGTCTGTGCTAATGGGAGAATCAAGCAAATTTCTTTCCTGGAACCTATTGCAGGAAATAAATTTGCACCACCTATGGCCTGGCTAAGATCTCCTAATTGAGACAAGTACACTCTATAGATGGATATTCTTTGTTCGTATTTCTTACATGTTAAGGTTTATAACCACTTTAAGTTACATCACTTGAAACAAAATCTTACTGCATATTGCCTCCCAAAACCAGAAAAAAGAAATTTACCTGACAAGCAGACTGTTTTCAAGTGGAGATAGTTGAGTAGCCAGTGTCTTCCAGTTTTTGAATTCTGTCAATGAATCACAACTGAAATTCTGAGGTTTGACAGCGTAGAAGTATTCCTCATCTCTCTCATCTATATACTCACACAGTTCTTCTTCTTTACTGAGATTGAAACCACACTTGGTTTCTACTTCTTTGCCTGGACTAGTGAATTTGCACAAGTAGCCAACATTACCATACCAGCTATTTCGTGATTTCCACAGGGCTGAGACTGCTTCACTTGGGTGCATTAGAAACAATGTTACCACTACTTTACCTTCCCAAAATAAAGTAAAATGTACATGGTATGTCCCATTTTTAAAGTCTTCAATTCTTCCAGAAGCTCCCGATTGTATATTAGGATTGTAAATCATTGCTCTCAGATAATCTCCTCCATAGGTTTTCTTTTTACCTATACAATCATATGCATCAAGTTGTACTATTAATGTGTCTCCAACACAATATTTTTCTTTGGGGTTTTGTATGAACATTTTGCTATTTGTGGCACTTGTTGTGTTGTCAGTATGCTCAAAAGTCACTTTAGGCATCATCTGATCTATATGATTGAATATCTCATTGACCCGCTTCTGAATTTCTGATTCTTTTTCTACTTTACTGACTGCAGGTGTATGGGTCTCTGTAGTAGCATGCTATAAAAGCAAAAAAGCATCAAATAATTAGACATTACAAAGTGAATACTGTATATGCAAATTAGAGAATTTTAGCAAAATTGTAAATTATAATATCATTCAGGAAAACAAGAAATGATCAAATATGAAATACAATAAATAGAGAGTTATGAGCTGTCACAGAAACCACAATGACTTGGGCTCCTGGAGGGGCCTTGGGCCTGCCTCCTTTCCACTGACTATGGACCCAGGATTGTTTATTTGTTTATGTATTGTAATTTTCTCTTTGGACTTGTAATGTGTGCCATACCTGTCTATTGGGGATGTTTTTATGTGTAAATGCTGTGCTGTGTGTTAATAAAGTCAGTCCTGTTTTACTTCAACATTGGTGCTTGGAGTAAAGATTAGAGGAAGCTGTAGTTTGGTGGAGATTCATAAATACAAAGTGTAGCGCTAATTAAATGCTAAACATAAATAAATATAAATGGTGACACACTCAATCCCCCTATAATGCACATAAAGGGATACACACACAATTGTGCAACATGTGAATTCCCTCTGTGGGAATATAGCAAGTGCAAGTGTAATATAGAGTCATAAAATGCAATAGTGATAGACACACAAAAACAAATCGATAAATATATCATAAAACATAAATCATCATAAGCCACGGTGTGTGTGTGTGTGTGTGTACATATATATATATATATATATATCTCCAATAATGGTGCTCCAACTCAACTCCCATGCAAGTGACTGTGTATGTGTCCAATACGTGATAATCCTTCAGTGGCCAAAATGCCCCATCACCTCCTTACATCGACTCCATAGGGTCAGGGATAACACCAATCCTATTAAGGGTAGATTCCTCACAGGCTCCCCTCAGGGTAGTAAGTGCACCTCACTCCATGCCTCCGTAGAGTACACAGCAAACCTCTCCCCGGATCATAGATAAACAAGAAGATCTTTTTTTGCTGTTTGGCGCTGCACTAATTCAACTGATAATTGTACGGTCATGCAATTCTGTACCCAAACAAAATTTACATCCTTTTTTTCCCACAAATAGAGCTTTCTTTTGGTGGCATTTTATTACCTGTGTGCTTTTTTTTTTTTGCGCTAGAAACAAAAAAAAAACACGAAAATTTTGAAAAAAAACAATATTTTCTACTTTCAGCTATAAAAAATATATTGTAAACTCAAAGTTAGTCATAAATTTAAGCCAAAATGTATTCTGCTACATGTTTTTGGTAAAAAAAATCCCAATAAGTGTATATTGATTGCTTTGTGTGAAAGTTATAGCGTCTACAAACTATGGTATAGATACTGTAATTTATGGCTTTTTTTGCTATACAGCACTGCACTAGTTTAACTGACAATTCTGCGGTCATGCAATGCTGTACAAAAATGAAATTTATGTCCTTTCTTTCACACAAATAGAGCTTTCTTTTGGTGGTATTTGATCACCTGTGCACTTTTTATTTTTTGTGCTATAAACAAAAAAAAAAACAAAATTTTGAAAAAAAAAACAATATTTTTTCATTTCCGTCATAAAAAAATATCCAAAAATCTCAAATTTCATCATAAATTTAGGCCAAAATGTATTCTGCTACATGTTTTTGGTAAAAAAATCCCAATAAGTGTATATTGATTGCTTTGTGTGAAAGTTATAGCATCTACAAACTATGGTATAGATAATTTGAAATTTATACAGCTTTTACTTTCTGACTGCCCACCACATTTCTTGAGGTGCTAAAATACCAGGATAGAACAAACACCCCCAAATGACCCCTTTTCGGAAAGTAGACACCCTAAGCTATCTTCTGAGAGGCATATTGTGTCCATGGAAGATTTATTTTTTTCCACAAATTTCTTGAAAATTACAAAAACATTTTTGTTTTACACAAAGTTGTCATTTAAATGATTTATTTCTCGCACAAGCCATGGGTATATGTGGAATTACACCCCAAAATACATTCTGCTACTTCTACCGAGTATGCGGATACCACACATGTGAGACTTTTTGGGAGCCTAGCCACATACAGGAGCCTGAAATCCAATGACCACTTTGAAAGCCTGAAGGTGCGTAACATCTTCATTTCACTTCCTCACTACCTATCACAGTTTTAAAGGCCCTGACATGCCAGGATAGCACCCCCCTTCTAAATGACCCCTTTTTGAATAGTAGACACTCCAAGGAATGTAAAAAGAGGCATGGTAAGTATTTTGCAGATCTCATTTTTTCTCACAAGGTCTTGAAATATGAAAAAAAAAGAAAAAAATGTTTTTGTTTTTTCTTCATTTTCCAAAACCTTGTGGCAACAAACGAGATCTGAAAAATACTCATCATGCTTCTTATCAAATTCCTTGGGGTGCCTACTTTCCAAAAATTGGTCATTTTGGGGGGGTTTGGTGCTATTCTGGCATTCCAGGGCCCCTGAAACTGTGATAGGTAGTCAGGAAGTGTAATGAGGAAATAAAGCCCTTTAAAAGCCTGAAGGTGCTTATTGGATTTTGGAGTCCTGTACTTGGCAAGACTGCCAAAATGTCTCTCACATGTGGTACCCCCATACTCGGGAGAAGTAGCAGAATGTATTTTGGGGAGTAATTCCACATATACATATAGCATGTGTGAGCAATAAATTATTTAAATGACAATTGTGTGTAATTTTTTTTTTTTGTCATTTTCCAAAAACTTGTGGTAAAAAAATAAATTCTATTGATTCAACATGCCTCTCAGCAAATAGTTTGGGGTGTCTACTTTCCAAAAAGGCATCATTTTGTGGGCTGGGGGCATTTTATGCCCAGCATTAGAAGTGTATGCCACACATCACTCACTCTTCTAACCACCTGAAGACCAAGCCTTTTCTGACACTTTGGGGTTTATTTACTAAAGCTGGAGAGTCCAAAATCAGACTCCCTTCTGCATAGAAACCAATCAGCTTCTAACCTCAGCTTGTTCAATGAAGCTTTGGCAATGAAACCTGGAAGCTGATTGGTTTCTATGCAGAAGGGAGTCTGATTTTGGACTCTCCAGCTTTAGTAAATAAACCCCTTTTTGTTCACATTAAAAAAAATCAGTATTTTTGCTAGGAAATTAAAGTAAATCCCCAAACATTATATATTTTTTTAGAGCAGAGTCCCTAGTAAATAAAATGGTGGGTGCTGCAATTTTTTATCTCACATATTACTTACACAGCGATTTTTCAAACGCAATTTTTTTGAAAAATATACACTTTTTTTAATTTTAATGCACAAAAACACAATATATTGGCCAATTATTTGGTATGATATAAAAGATGATGCTATGCTGAGTAAATTGATACCAAACATGACATGCTTTAAAATTGCGCATGCCCTGTGCAATGGCGGCAAACTGCATACATTTTTAATATCTATAGGCAACGCTTTAAAAGCCTTTACAAGCTACCATTTTAGATGTACAGAGGAGGTCTAGAGCTATAATTACTGCCCTTGATCTGACGTTTGTGCGCGGGTGGGCGAGGGTACTTTTTTTTTCTGATTTATTTAATTATTTTTACACTGTCCCTTTAATTTTTATTTTTTTTATCACTTTTAATGCTCTCAGGGAGGGGGAGGGGTGGGGGCATTTTCTCCCACTGCTTGTAAAAGCAGTCCTGCAGCTAGTTAGTCACTAGGAATGTTTTTACATGAAAGCCCATCGCCGGCTGAAAAAAATGATACCAGGATGACGCCTGCACCTGCAGGCATCACCCTGGTATAACCATTCAAAGTCCAGTGATGTACCAGTACGCCGCTGGTCCTTGTTGGGTGTATATGCTATGTTCTGTTTATCTTTATGCAGCCTGTGGGCTGAATGAAAAAAAAGAGAAGAAATCTCTGCCAGAAAAAGTGTGTGGTATGCCCACCATTAGAATACCTCCCTGCATCCACCCACTTCTTATGGTGGACACACCTGAAATGTGGCAACAAATATAAAATATATATACCGAAGCATAGGGGCCATCCACCCACTGGCCACCCCAGGCTCCCATGCTTCAGCATATATGCTCTTTTTTTTTTTTTAACTGCGGATGAAAAATCTCATCCGACAGCACTGCACACACCTACTTATGTCTATTCTAAAAGCAGGACCCTATTGCTGTCAGAATAAACAAGTCGGTGCTGTAGTTTGACATTCCTGCAAAGAAATAAACAATGGTTAACAATAGAACATTAACTCAATAAAACAACTTTATAATTGAAATATCTCTGCAAGGAAAAGTGTGTGGTGGTATGCTCGCCATTAGAAAACCTCCCTTCATCCACCCACTTCTAACGGTGAGCACACAGGAAATGTGCCAACAAATATAAAATATATATGCCGAAGCATAGGAGCCGTCCGCCGACTGGCCACCCCAGGCCCCCATGCTTTGGCATATATGCTCTTTTTTTAACTGCGGATGAAAAATCTCATCCAACAGCGCTGCCCACATGGATTTATGTATATTCTGAGAGCAAGTTCCTGTTGCTGTCAGAATAAACAGGTCAGTGCTGCAGCTGAAAGTATTCCTTCAAACAGAAATGGGTAACAATAAAACAGTAACAATAAAACAGTAAAAGTAGAACAATCACAAAAATGACAACAAAAAAAAACTAACTATTTTTGGTTTTTAAATTTTTTTATTTTTGGGGGGATTTGTACTTTTAATTTTTTTTTTTAACTTCTTTTTTTTTCAAACTTTAAACATTTTTAAAACAGATGGTAGGGTCTCTCCAAATGCGATAGCCAGTTTCCTGACTACCTAACATCTTTTGAGACCCTGTGTAAATGTGCCCTGAACTCTGCCGTGCTGTACCCTATACTAATAGTCCACTAGTGTATGGTAGAGGCGGAAGTAGGGCTTGACGCAGAGGCCAGGTTGGCCAGGACAGGAGGGACAACAAAAGCAGCTGTCACGCCTAATTCCACGTTTGCTACAGACACAACACCTTTTTTGGGTCTTCTTTGGTCTGGCGTACCAGGAATGGTATCGGGAAATGTCTCTCATGCAGCCGGCTAACTGCATCTGGGATGGGGGTTTGGGGCGCAGCACCTTCTGGATACAAAAGAGCCCTGATGATCTCTAACTGGAATTTTAGGTAGGATTCACTATGTCCAGTTGCTTTGTAGAGAACAAAAGCATTATATAAAGCCAATTGAAATAAATAAACAGACACTTTTTTGTACCATCGTCTGGCTTTTCAGGAAACTAAGTACGGCATCATCATCTGGTCATTGAAGTCCACCCCTTCCCATGTTAAGGTTATAATTGTGGACACAGAGGGGCTTCTCAACAACACCAGCTGCCATGGCAATTTGGATGGTCGTATCTGCGTGAATGAAAGACAGGAGGTAAACATCCCGTTTGTCCTTCCACTTCACTGCGAGCAATTAATCGTTTCTCAAGCAGGCTTTTTCCCCCTTTCTAAGACGGGTATTTACAAGCCATTGGGGGAAGCCCCGGCGATTAGATCGCACAGTGCCACATGCGCAAATTCCAAGATTGAACAAATGTCTAAATAGTGGCACGCTTGAATAAAAATTGTCCACATATAAGTGGTACCCCAAATGGAAAAAGGATGACACCAAGTCCCAAACTATCTTGCCACTGCTCCCCACGTAGTCTGGGCATCCGGGGGGCTCCACGTGACTATCTTTTCCCTCGTAAATCCGAAACTTTTATGTATAGCCTGTTGCCCTCTCTACAGACCCCATATCTGGCATGCTTGCTATAGAGAAATTGTTTGAGCTGCTAGAAAATTGAATGAGGGACTCATCGATGCAGATGTTTTTCTGGGGAGTATACACATATGCAAATTTTTGGTTAAAGTGATTTACGAGGGGCAGAAATTTTGTGGAGCCGGTCAAATTCAGGGTCACCCTGAGGACGACTGAGTGTGTTGTCGTTGAAGTGCATAAACCGCATTATCGTCTCATATCTATGCCTGGCCATGGCAGCAGAGAACACGGACATATGAACAAGTGGGTCTGTGGACCAATACAACCGCAATTGATTTTTTTTATTAATGCCCATGTTGAGGGTTAGGCCCCAAAAAAGTTAAATTCGGAAACCGTAATGGGTTTCCATGCGAATGGTCTGGCAAGGTTTGAATTTGGGTTGGTGGCGATAAATTGTCGTACATATAAATTGCTTTGATCCACAATCAATGCATAAAGATCATCTGTGAAAAACAGCTAAAAAAAAAATCAAGGCGAGTATTTAAATTAGCTTTTTCCACCTGAATTCCGGGTTGGGCAGTGAATGGTGGAAGTAAGCGTGCTTCAGAATTTGTGGGCTGCCAATCGGGATTTGCAAGCACATCCGGAAGGATACTAGGGGCTCTATGGGCCTGTCTGCGAATTCTTGGTGGCTGCGGGACACTACTTGTGCTCACCACCGCACCAGCTTGTACTGCACTTATGGGACTCGCCACGTCACCAAGTGATACTGCAGTGCTGGTATGTATAAGACCAGGATGGACTAGGAAGCTGGTACTCGCCAAGTTACCAAAAGGTAGTGCGGCACTAGTACTGACACTCTGCTGCATATGAGAGTCATCCTGCGTTTGTACCACCTCAGCAACCTGGGAATGGGGTC
Source organism: Staurois parvus (assembly GCF_062004578.1). Classification (NCBI taxonomy): domain Eukaryota; kingdom Metazoa; phylum Chordata; class Amphibia; order Anura; family Ranidae; genus Staurois; species Staurois parvus. The sequence continues at coordinate 7,193,569 of NW_028318167.1, read as the reverse complement.
GAGTACACCTGATCTTAGTAGGAACCTCTTCTCCGTCATCTGAGCTATCTGTCAGGGTGCCGCTGCTGTCTACAGGTTCGTATCCTGAGCCCGATTTTGTCAGGGAGTCTTCCCCTTCGCTCTCACCTGACATGCTCAGAATCCTGTAGGCCTCTTCACTAGAGTACCTTTGGTTGGACATTTTGGCCACTAAATTTACAGGTACCTGTGACGGTCACGGCATCAGACCCCAGTTCTTCTCACCAAACTCGTAACCGAAGGACTAGCCAATCTAAAACCACGCTGTCACGTGCGTAACAATGCCACACCCAGTTGCACCCTGCACAACGATTTTCCAGCTAATGGACAATAATCTATGTACCGGCAGCCTGAATGCGCTTGTTACTGGGTCAGGTTAATTACGCAATTAATCCCTTCACACTGCCACCACCTCCTTTAGTACAAAGAAACTCACAATATCGCTATAACACTATAATAATTGAAATAATCGTCCGCATAACCCGGTCATTGACACAGGCCGGTTATACAGAGAGTTAAACAGTAGTGTCTTTTTAAAGGCAGGGATTCGTAAATTGCAATTAAGAGTTATAGAAACAGTTCCAACACTTTCAGAAGAAAGATTTATTACTAAAAGGGTCAAACAGGTGCAGTAAAATATTTACAGAGAAGATGTAACTAAGATATAGATATATAAATATACAGAGCAATACAGCACAGCAACAGATAACAGAAAGAAGTTTAGGTAAGTAAGTACTTGACAAATAAATGCCTGGAGTTAAGCAGTTTCAATTCTGATGAGCTCAAAAGGATTTCTGGTCTTGCACTCAGTTGCGATGGTACAATAAGACTCTCGGTCACCTCGATAGTACAGAGCCAATGTCCTCACTTGTCTGACTGCTCACAAAAGAACTAACAGTTTCTTTTCTACCCAAAAATCAATTGGTATTTTCTTACAACAGCAAGCTTATTGCCTTATTTGGGAAAAGGATGATATAGACAGCCACTTAGCAAGGTACACTGAACGCATTCCTGGGGGAGTTGGGAAATCGGAGGAGGGAGCCTGATTTGGAGTTTGAGAAAAATAACAAAATGCAGAGGTTTAGGAGCAAAATGAAGGACCGCGCCCCTCTCTGTGCATGATTGTGACAGTACCTAGTGCGACTCACGGGAAAAAGAGCACCTGGCTGTCAGGGACTGCTTGAACTGCTACAAAAAATTTACCGACAAGTGCTAACAGAGATCAGGTCTGATTCTGTGAACACTGCGGTTTTGTGTGTAATGTATCAAGTGACAGTTGTCTACTGACACTGTACTTGCTGGGGGAGAAGGGGGGGGGGGGGCGTAGGGGCTAAATGCAGGTGCTGGCAGGTGTCGGAGCTGATCCCGCTAACGCTGAGTTTTTGGGGATATTATAGTAATGTGAACGCTGGTATAGTGCTGATCTGATCAAAGATATTGATCCAATCAGACACTATACTAGCAATGGAGGTTTAGCGTGCAAGTGAGCATGTTCCTGGCAATCAAGGGGTCAAATGTGATTACTTGTGTACTAGCGGCAATCTGACGCTATTTGGGAGGGGCGCTAACTGACGCTAACACTATCGGAAGTCACCAGTGACACTAATACAGTAATCAGTAAAAATCTGTTCACTGTAATCAATGACACTGGTGACAGGGCAGTGAAGGGGTTAACTGGGGGGGGCAATCAAGGGGTTAAATGAGATTACTGGTGTACTAGCGGGCAAACTGGCGCTATCTGGGAGGGGCACTAACACTATTGGAAGTCGCCAGGGACACTGATACAGTGATCAGTAAAAATCTGTTCACTGATCAATGACACTGGTGACAGGGCAGTGAAGGGGTTAACTGGGGGGCGATCAGGGGGTTAAATGTGTCCTGGGTGTGTTCTAACTGTAAGTGTAGTGCTTTGTACTCACAATTCTTCTGTCTTCTTCTCTGTCTGGAACGGAATGTGCCCAGGCAGAGAAGAATGACATCATATCCTGTCCTGTGTAACTGTCAACACAGGACGGGATAGGACCGGGATCGATCATCTGATTTCAGTCGGACATCACTGGCTGAAACCGAATGATTGATCCCTCGGGGATCAAATGGTGACACCCACGGGTTGGCGGGCACGCGCGCGCCCCCTGCCCGCGAAAACCTTGGGAGCGCAGAACACGTTTAAAAACGTGGTTTTGCACAGCCGTGCCGCCCTGCAAACGTTTTGATACAGTGGCTGGTCTTCAAGTGGTTAATCCATCATTCATATATAGGTGCATGGTAACCAAACAACTGGGGGCGGAACTCCGACGGCCATTTTATTGGAATCCACTCCCTCGGTTGCCAAATATACTATTGCAGTGACACATTAAACCAAAATGAGATAATCCAAAAACGGGTCAACACTGACGGCAATAGGAAATACACAAAGACCTCCTAAACACACTAAATATCATTACTAAAAAAGGTACCAATCAATAATATCAGGGGCCCTATTGCAAAAATTCCATGGCTTAATAACACATGCCAAATAAAATATTATAACATACTATATCTCCCAACCCTCCTATAAATATTATGAATATATAAGCACTCATCCCCCACATGAATCTGAGCCATTAATAGATTACACTAACCCATACATATCAATAAATCTCAACCAATTAATTCATTAAAATATAATATAATTAAATCATAATTAAAATATAAAACATAAAGACTCATAATATTAGAGTCACGTGACATCACTATGAGAAAAAATATATTGGGAAAAAATCCCTTAAATAATAAATACCCATGTAGACACCCATAACACTTGGTTTACACAAAATATACTAAAACCATAAATATATAATTAATTAAAATAATAATAATAATATAATAGTAAGATCTAGTAGTACATAAAATATCTAAAAAATACATAATCGAGACAGATCACTGCATATACAAACATATGGATGTAAATATATAAATACAACAATGCAAGATAATACTATAGGTAAAACAATCAGCGCTCCTCACCAAAAAACACTAATAAAACAATTTAAGTCAAAGACCACGTTCAGGCCTCTAGGGACCTGCGTTCTCATATCATATATCCACCTGGACTATCTCTTACTAAGGGAACGTATCTTATTACTCTCCAATGCCCTTTATATTTCTCTATGCCCCAAAAACGCAATGAAGAGGGGTCTTTATTATGGTAAGCCAAAAAATGTTTGTGCACACTGTGTTTGGGTAACCCCTTTTTTATATTCTGCACATGCTCACCCAATCGCTTCCATAGTGGTCTCTTCGTCCTTCCCACATACTGAAGACCACATGAGCACTCCAAGCAATATACCACCCCCTCAGTCCTACATGAAATAAAATCCTGAATAATGAACTCCCTTCCTGTGGTATTTGCCTGAAAAGATTTCATCTTCTTATTACTTCCTTTTGTTTCTTTACAAGCATAGCAATTCCTACAAGGGAGGAAACCTTTTTGATCTAGAAACGTCACCCCCTTACTGATACCAGGTGGATCCATCACATTCCTAACCACCCTGGTTCTAATAGTAGCTGCCTTTCTATATGTAAATTTGGGGCAATCTGAAAGATGTTATTCAAAATAGGATCCACTTTTAAAATAGGCCAATGCTTTCTAAAAATGTTTCCAACTTTTTATAGCGTATATTAAAATCTAAAATTATGGCTAACTGGTCATTATCCCTATTCTCCTTAACCTTATCTTTCAGAAATATAGATCTGTCCATTTCACCCACATCCTTCATTTAATTTATTTGGCATGTGTTATTAAGCCATGGGATTTTTGCAATAGGGTCCCTGATAATATTGATTGGTACCTTTTTAGTAATGATATTATGGAGTTTAGTGTGTTTGGGAGGTCTTTGGGTATTTCTTATTGCCGTCAGTGTTGACCCATTTTTGGATTATCTCATTTTGGTTTAATGTGTCACCGCAATAGTATATTTGGCAACCAAGGGAGCGGACTCCAATAAAATGGCCGCCGGAGTTCCGCCCCCGGTTGTTGATTGGTTACCATGCACCTATATATGGAGTTTCTTCCTCCATGGGCATATACCCTGAGGAAGTCACGTGTCAAGCATGACGCAACACGCCGGTACGCGAGGAGGTATTTCCGGGTGCGCGGGGACGTGACTTCCGGCGTGGGGGCCATACTGGAACCCATGCAGTACCCATGCAGTACACCTCTAGCATGAGGTGATAGAGTTCTGTACAGACGAGAAAGAACATGTGAGTGGGCATTTTAAAAGGTTATGTATATGAATGATGGATTAAAATAGATTACACTATGGAAGATCTTCTTGTTTATCTATGATCCGGGGAGAGGTTTGCTGTGTACTCTACGGAGGCTTGGAGTGAGGAGCACTTACTACCCTGAGGGGAGCCTGTGAGGAATCTACCCTTAATAGGATTGGTGTTATCCTTTGAGTGAGCTGACCCTGTGGGGTCGATGTAAGGAGGTGATGGGGCATTTTGGCCACTGAAGGATTATCACGTATTGGACACATACACAGTCACTTGCATGGGAGTTGAGTTGGAGCACCATTATTGGAGATATATATATATATATATATATATATTGTGGGAACTCGCTTCAGAGTGGTAGAGCTTTTTAAAAGCACACAGCAACTCGCTTCTTCTTAAGGGCCTTTTTGCCCAATTTTATTTGAAAGAAAATGTCCCGTCACATAAAATCCTCCCACGCAGGGGTATCCACATCAAACAAATTAAAATGATCTTCAGCCTTCTGGCTGGTACACCAATTTCCGTCTGTCTCCTGCAGACTCTATCCAAAAATGGCTTTCCCGCACACAGCTAACCAATCGCACACAGCTTGTCTGGCTTCCACCTCTACTAGGTGAAGCCCACCTGACTCCAAGGCAGTGACCTCCTGCCTGCCGGGGTGGAGCCCTCCTGACTCCTATCTGCCGGGGTGGAGCTCAGAATCATGGCCTGGCCTCCACAAAAAGGCCTGCACACACCTGTGCAATCAGCGCACTGGCTGCTCCCAAAATATGGGCCCAGGATTGGAGATTTCATCCCTCCCAAATCTCTTAGAAATCTCCAGGCTACAGGTCCCAAAACAGGCTTTACAAACCAAAGAGGAAACTGATAAACCAGTTTCCTCTGCATTATGAGATCTGCCTGAAGCCCCTCAACCTGTATGGTTGAGAATCCTGGGTCTCCATTATGATTTCCACCGTGGCAGGATACCGTACTGCCACTATATATATATACACACATTGTGTGTGGACTGGCTTATGATGATTTATGTTTTATGATATATTTATTGATTTGTTTTTGTATGTCTATCACTATTGCATTTTATGACACTATATTACACTTGCACTTGCTATATTCCCACAGAGGGAATTCACGTGCTGCACAATTGTGTGTGTATCCCTTTATGTGCATTATAGGGGGATTGAGTGTGTCACCATTTATATTTATTTATGTTTAGTATTTAATTAGTGCTACACTTTGTATTTATGAGTCACTTCACGTATTGGGTATAACGTTAGTGTCAGCAGCTTTAGGTTTAGGGCTCCATTTTAAGCGCAGGAGGATCATCTCTTTAGTTTGGTGGAGATGCATCCATGTCAGGCAGTACATCACATGAGCGATTCTGGGTTCACTGGATATCAAGGGCTGTGGTGAACAGGATGCCTTTTTTTCACATGCTCAGTTTAAATTGTGTATTGGTTAGGGGTGACTACCTAAATTGACTTATCCTTGGAATTTTACAGCTGCCTTTTCTGGTTCAGTTTGTTACAGCACAAAAATATTTATTTTCCTTCTGCTGAATAAAAGACGTATTGGGTTACTCCTTTAACACCCTGCTATAAATGTTTGATGCAGGATGTTGAAGCCAACACAAGATGGCAGTGTCCTGCAGAACAGTGACAGTCTCATGCTGAAGAACTGTTCTATGGAACTTGTATGCTGAATCTCAGGACTCTACTGAGGAGCAGTGCAATTAGAAACTACATTTCCCAGAAGAGCTGGCATATATCATTGATAGATATATATATATATATATATATATATATATATATATATATATAAATAAAAGGCCATGTCACAATCATCATAAATTTACCCTTTTTAAAGCGACCTCTTCCTATTGTGCTAATAGACTTACAGTCCTGAGAGGAGCTACCTTGTATCAACAACTACTTCAGCCAGCCTAACAGGCACTTTATACCTGTTCATTGCCATGACAACAACAAGGGGAGTGTTGTTTCTCCTTTGCGTTATTGCATTGTTCTTCAGGAAACCACTATTCACACCTCTCCTCATTGTGCACCAACTGGGCCCCATCACGCACGCAGAAGTATCTTCATTGCACTTAAAGGGGACATTGGTTACTTTAGGGGTAAAAAGCTCCCTCATTTCAGGCTACATCCCTGCCATCAGGTCCTGAGGGCCCAGAATGAGCTAGTCATGCCTGTTTGATAGTTCTCATTGCTCACTGGGGACTATATGGTCACCTCAGGTTGAAGGGATTGGGTTAGTTTCTGAAAAGCAGGCCTGCTAACAATATTTGTGGCTCTATGATAAGTTTTGTCTTTTCTTTGTTTAAAGTTAACACAAGTAACAACTGATCCCCCATAGGCTAATTTTCTTTATGCTGTGTAACCAAGCTACATTTAAATCTGATATAAACCTCTTATCAATTTACTCCAATCAGTGCGTTGGTTCATTTCCTGGAGGTAATCTAATCTGGTTAAGAATGTACAGTGGTGGCAGCAGGGGTTGGGCTTTCAAAGAAGGGTCCAGAGCAACAGGGATCCCAAAAATAATCTAGCAACTCCTAAGGGGGTAGTGTTATACTTCATTAACCTGGCAGTTTTCCCGCTGTAACATCCTTTATATTAGGACAGAACATTGTTAGGGAGTTTGGTGACATAAAATGTTTTGTATTATTTCATGTATGTTACAAGGTGGAAATGTGGGGGTATATACTAAAATACAACACATCCACTGTTGTCCTGCTAATTTCAATTACATATGACCACATTTCCTTTTCTTTACCTTTATGAGGTATTATTGGGGATGTTATTTATGCATTTTGTAGCTTTAGTTAGAGTGTGGTCTGAGAATTGTTTGCTGTTCTACAACTATCTATCTGAATAGCGGTATTCTACTAATCTCTCTATCCCTTTTGGTTCTTTCACCTAACAATCACAAACCAGCCAAAAACATAGCTCCATGCTAAGTGCCCTCATGTTTACACCAACCTTATTGTTTAGTGGCAGAAGGCCCTACATAAATGTCACAATACACAGGTGTGAGCCCTGACAGCTATGTATAGTAAAGTTGATAGCCGCTCACACATCATTCAAAAGATGATTTAAAGTGCTTTTAAACACACAAGCATAAATGTATTATATTGCAGCTTACCCTTACTTAGATGTGATGGCTGCATTCATTTTTCTTTTTTAGGCTTTCTTCCTTCTATTTTCATTTGGTGATCCAGTTAGTAAGTCTGCTGTTCTTCAAAAGAACAAGCTCTCCAGCATAATGTATTGCTTAGGTGTTTTTCACACTTGCTGTAAACACTGACACTAAACAAATGCTCCATTTTTTTTTTCTTTTGTGAACAAGGTCTAACATGCAGTAAATGAGTACTTATGGTGCCTTCATAGTGCATTACCATAGGCTTGAATGGAAGAATTTGAGATGCTTCGACTTTTGATAATATGAACAGCTCTGTCCTCTGTCCATATTATCATTTACAGACTGCTTTACTAGGTGTTTGAGAAGCATACAAAATGCACCTCAAACGCTTGCTTTTAATGCCAGTGTGAACAGGGCCTTACAGAGCTGAGACAAACCATATAACACTAGCAGGTGTGCTTACAATAATCAGCTTTTGTTTATCTAAAATCATTATCCTAAAAAAGAAATAAACGGTTTGCTGTAACTGCTTATAAAGTGAAGTGTTAGTTGCAGTTTGGCTTCAGTTTGTTAGTGTATTCAATTCTGCAAGTAAACCTAACAGTCCCTCTGCCACACTGACAATGCTGCAGGCCAAAGGTGTCTATGTTGTTCCTTCATCCAGAGTGGGGGCTCTCTGATACAGGAGGTGTGTTACTGGCCAGCTCACCATGTGAAAACAGAGAAAAAAAGGCCTAAAAAATAAAACGGATGCAGCCACCACATCTAAGGATTGGTAAACTGCAATATATTACATACTTGGTTTTGGGTTTAATATCCCTTTGATGGATGTAAGTAGAACATTTGTGCTGCCCGCACCATCACTTTAGAATGACTTGTCACTTGATCATTGAAGCTATGAGAATATGGATATGGGGATTTCTGTTTTCCATTTGCAATAATAGCAGCTGGTAATCTAACAGATGTGAGCTGTTGGGGATTCGCCATAAATATTTCCCCATCTTTTTAGGCTTCAGCATACTATCTTTAATATTTGTATTTGTGAGTCCCGCTATAAGTCGCTGATCGCCGCCATTACTAGTAAAAAATGTTTTAGCAAAGACATGTTGCAGCATACATGTTGGCCTAAATTTATGATGAAATTAGATTTTTTAAATTTTTTTATTGGACATGTTTAATAGCAAAAAGTCCAAAATATTGTTTTTTTTTCTCAAAATTTACAACGCAAAAAATAAAAAATGCACAGGCGATCAAATACCACCAAAAGAAAGCTGTATTCGTGGAAAAAAGACATACATTTTATTTGGGTGCAGCGTTGCATGACCACGCAATTGTCAGTTAAAGTAACGGAGCACCGCAATGCAAAAAATAGCCTGGTCAGGAAGGGGGGTAAATCCTCTGGAGGGCAAGTGGTTAAAGCAGGTGGTGAGGAGGAGATACAACACCTCCTTGCTGCCTGCTAAATGCTCTCTGAAGAGTGATCTGAACACAGATTGCTCTTCAGAGATCAAAGATAGTGTGAAGGAGCTCTTAAAGAAGCATGATAAACTTGTGAGTTAAAAATGTATTAGTTTATCCAACTAGTAGTTGGTCAGCCATTCTCAATAGTACTTCAAGTGTCCCTGGACATGAAATCAACTCTGCAAGTTTGTGAAAACTTCTCTTCTATAACAAGGAGGAGGGGAGAAGGGAGGAAGATGGGGACAGGTCAGTTATAGAGCAGGGCTCACCAAAGCTAGGATCTGAAGACTCAGGTAGCGTCATCAATCATGCAGAGAGGATGGAGCTTCCAGGTGCTGGATTTCATATCTCCCACCGATATTCCCTTTCTGAGGCACTGCACTGGCCATGTGTGGGCAGACAGGGGGAGAGGGGCGGGATCACCTGGAGCAGATCAAGTCCTGTCTCCTCTCATGTCTATGCAGAGGGGAGGGGAATTCTGACACGGGGGGGGGGGGGTGGACTGTGTCACTGACATCCCAAATGACACTAATACAGTGATCAGTGCTAATAGAAAGCATTCACACTGTACTAATGACACTGGACAGGAAGGGGTTAACATGTGGGGCAATCAAAGGGTTAACTGTGTGCTGTGTGTGTGCTTTACTGTGTAAGCATTGCTTTGTATTGCTCTGCTTTGCAGAGCTATACAAAGCAGTGTGCAGGAGCTGACAGGGGAGAGAGCTGTATTGTTTACATACAGACCTGTCCCCCGTAAGTGATACTCGGCGATCGCTGGCTGCCGGTGGGGAATCAACAGCTGTGGCCTCCAATGGCACGCATGCGCCCTGCTTGGAAATGCAAAATCACGTATATATATGTTATTTGGACAGCCCTGCCACCCTGCTATAGGGCGGCTGGCAAACGGTTAAACAATGCAGAGAATTAACCCTTTAGGTTGCACAGGGAGTATACCATGCATGCGTTACTGCATATACAGACTGATTTTACTATTGTAGGTTTAGTAACTCTTTAATTGAACCAGCTGAAGTTAGCATCTGCTGCAGTTGTGCATGATAGCCAATCAGCTTCTGAGTGTGACAGTCTGAGTAAATCCCCCCCCCCCCATAAGCCATTCAAACAGCACACAGGTTAGTGAACAGCCAGCTCAGATTTCTTTTCAGAAGATGACAATATGTAAAAATGCAGTTTCAGTTTGATTAATGCATGCATGATTAAAATGTATGTTTTATATAACCACTACTATTAATTGGACCTGTTGTCTGGAGAGGATAACATGCAGGGGAGCCTCACTGCAAGCGACTGTGAAGAATTGCAAAGTGAATCTGTCTCAGACAAAGAATTGGGGGCACAACGGTTCTGCAGAGAGCAGCCCCAATCCTCCTCCTCTTTGGTCCCTCGCTGGCACTTCTGGCCCCTCCCCCTTGCAGAGTGCCCCCAGAGCAAGCTGCTTGCTCTGGGAACACTTACGCGTGCTCGCTCCTGAGCCTCCTCTGTGTGTCTATAGGACACACAGAACGTGGCTCAGTCCCAATGGCTACCGCTGCTGTGTCTCAACCAATGAGGAGAGAGAGACCCAGGAGAGCCGCTGCTCCTGTGCACATTGCTGGATTGAGATCGGTTTTGGAGGGGCTGAGAAGGGAGCTGCACAAAAACAGTGTTCAAATCTAGTTTACAAATGCTAATGAGATCTTCTAGAACAATACAGACAGGGTTAATGATAGTACACATTAATTCCCCAGCCTCCGCCTTAACATTGCATAGCAGAAGAAAACTTCAGTTTTCAGAAAAGATCAAGTAGCAATTTTTTTTTTTTGATTATGCTATGTGAATGGGAACCTGTAACAAATATAAAGTACTGTAGTTATCCCAGTTTGGCTGAAAAAAGTGGAAATGCATTATCTAAAGCCTAGTATACACAATGAGAAAAATCGGATGAAAAATACCAGGGGCATCCCTAGGGTTGGTGTCACCTGGTGCAGTAACGCTTTGTGTCACCCCTCTGACAATCCCCGCAGGATGGATCGGATCTGTGGATTTAGCATAATGGATCGGAGTTCGATCCATTATCCTCCCCAATCTGCAGATCCGATCCATCTTGCGGGAATCGTCAGCTTGCAACCTATACAGGGTTTACTGATCTTTCAACATCGGTCCAGTCTGCACGTGCTCGAGAAGTGATGTCAGATGGAGTAGGTTCCTGTTGTCATGGCCGCATTTCCGGGTTACAGATAATACCCGGATCTTGCACAGCCTTACCTATATCAGTTAACCCCGTATAGATGGACCGGACTCTGCGGATTGGGGAGCATAATAGATCGGACTCTGATCTTGCAGGGATCGGTGGTTTGCTTTAAAACTTTCCTTTTTGTGGAGCTCGTGGAGAGGGTCCGGTGTCACCCCGTGCAGCGCGCACACACAGCACCCGCTTAGGGTTGCAACTGAAAAATACTGCTTCCGAAGTGATCGTCCGATAATCTGATTGTTAGTACACGACTTTCGAGAGTCGATCACGGTCCCTGCCTGTGATTCCCCACTGACACCCGGAGATCTCCAAGTATTACCGATGAGGGAGAGACCTGTGTATAAACAACACAGATCTCGCCCCTGTCAGCTCCTGCACACTGTTTTGTATGTAAAATAGCACACAGACGTGATCGCCCCAGAAGTTAACCTCTTCCTGCCTAGTGCCATTAGTACAGTGTCAGTGCTTTTTATTAGCACTGATCACTGTATTGGTGTCACTAGGGATGTCAGTGACACCAAGTCAGTTCCCCCAGGGTCAGAATGTCCACCACAGTCTTGCTATAAGTCGCTGATCGCCACCATTACTAGTGAAAAAAAAAATTCCAGTAGATAAAGCGCCATTTGTAAACGCTATAACTTTCACGTAAACCAATTAATTTACACATATTTGGATTTTTTTTTATCAGAATACATTTTGGCTTAAATTTATGATGACATTTGATTTTTTATACCAGACATGTTTAATAGCAAAAAGTCAAAATCATAGGGTTTTTTTCAAAATTGTAGGTCTTTTTTTGTTTATAGTGCAAAAAATAAAAAATGCACAGCTGATCAAATACCACTGAAAGAAAGCTCTATTTGTGGGGGGAAAAATTACGTAAATGTCATTTGGGTGCAGCGTTGCATGACCACACAATTGTCAGTTAAAATAATGCAGTGCCGTATCGCAAAAAATGGTTTGGTCAGGAAGAGGGGTAAATCCTCTGGAGGGCAAGTGATTAATTCTGCACTTTAGCTTGTCCTGCGACTTCACACCCATCTCCAATTGGCTAGTCAGCTGCTCATCTACTACTGACTTTGACCAGTGCCCTGACCAGTGAAACCTGCTATCTACCAGTTCTGAATCTGCTGCCAGCTGGTTTCCTTCTACAATTACATCACCAGCAAACAAATGACAGCGGTGCCTGTAACACACTATCTGTTATCACACCTGTGTACATGTGCATTAAATATAAAATTAACAAACATGCCTAATATACATTTATACACATCTTGGCATCTTATGAATTGAGGTGGGAGGTATGATCTAGTGAAATCAGGGCTATAATAATGCACACAGCAAATAATAAATAATAATAATAATAATTACTTTTTTTAAAAAAACTTATCAGTTTCATAATGTTACCTTTTTCAGTTTTTGATTGTAAATTAGGCTTAAGAGAAGACAAAATAGAGTAACCATAATTAGCAGACTCTTATAAGTTAGTACATCTGTCATTCTGTCTGCTGGGAGAGAGGGAGAGGAAAAAAAGATTGAAAACGTGCTTGTTAAATTATATAAATGCATTTCTATATTGAAACAAAGGAAATATACAAATAATACTTACAAGGTTCTTGGTTTCAAGTGTTCTGTAAAGAGTTCCTTCGATGTCTGTGGGACATTCGGATTCAGGTACAGAGCGGTGGTTAACCTGTCACAATTTCCAGAAAAGGGTGTGTACTCAACTCACAAATATGTTGTGTTAAAACAGATAATTTCAAAGCCTTTACCCACCAAAGCTATAAATAGTTTTAAACAGTGCATTCCGGGATATGAATATTAACATAATCCTTTAAAGTTGCTATAGCTGTTCTACTTGTTGCAGTTGCATTAGGAAACAATAGGTTCAAAAAATATATATCCATGACTGGTACATTGTTCACTTCTCCCTGAGCTTGACTAAAATATCCACACTGTTGAAATAGAAGCAGGCCTGTATGATATAATACATTACCATGATGAATTCTTGTTCATAGGTCCTGCAGGTTCGACAATGTGTTTATGTATGCTGCAATTGTTTAGTAAAATAATGCAGCATTTTGGCATACCATTGGCTAATGAAAAGACAGTCTTTCCAACCACAAAACTGTAATTTCTAGGAATAATAATAGATACAGAAAGACTAGAATTCCAATTGCCGAAGGATAAAATTAAAAATTGATAAACGATATCTGTTTTTTGAAGACAAAAAAAAAAATCATTGAAAGAATTTCAGTCATTGTTTGGTTTATTAGCATTTGCATCCAGAAAAATTCCAGTGGGAATTTTTTTTTTCACACAGGCTTTATTTAGCGATTTCAGGCTTAAAATTTAAGTTTTCTCATGTTAGATTAAACTATGAGTTAAAAGAGGATTTGGTTGTTTGGTTATAATTTTTTGACACATACAATGGTTGAGAGTTTTTGCAAGATGAATTTATTTTTGCATCGGATTTTGAATGGTTACCGAAGCAGCTGGCTCTTGTGGCTTTTCTGCAATATGGAAAACACATTGGTGTTGTGGTGAATGGCCTTCAAAATGGATTCAAATTAAAGCAACAAAAAACAGTCGTTTTCCTATAACTATTGCCTTTAATAGTAGCATTGGAATTATGGGGAGAACAATTTTCCAACAAAAGGATATTACAGACAGATAGTAGAGGGGTAATGTATGCAGTGAATTGTTTATCATCTAGGTCCATTTTCGTGGTTAAACTACTCAGATATTTAGTCTTTTTATGTTTAAAGCTTAATATTTGGACTAAGGCCAAATATGTACCAGGGAAGGAAAATCAAATTGCTGACACTTTCTCTCTATTCCAGATATCAAGATTCCGCCAATTACTTCCAAGAGCGGATTTAGAAGGTTTTGAGTGTCTAGATCACCTTTGGAACCGGATTTAATAAATAATAATAAATGCTTAAAATAAAAATCAGTATCCAGCAGCATGAAAATGTCTTTCAATTTGATTTTCTGTCATAGAGTGCAATTCATTTTTGTGCTCATTAATGCACCTGAGTTTTTCCTATAATCATATAAACTATTAGCAGGTGTTTAATTTTTCTTAAACTTGTGTAATTTTCCATCCTGCACATCATTCTTTTCAGGTAAACAAGCACTTAAGGGATATAAAAAACATCACTGTCTTCCTGATGCAAGACGGCCTATACCTATTGAGTTGCTTCAAAAGATATGCACTGTTACCGCAGAAATGTGTTTTTCTGAATTTGAAGTGATATTGTTTAATGTGGCATTTGTCCTAACAATTGTTTTGAGCATTATGCATATCAGAAATATTCCCACCAAATAAAAAAATCGTATTCAGGTTTAATAGTTCAAAATGCGTTTGTTTTAGAAAATGGAGTCAGTTTATTTTTGTTTCAAAAACAGACCAGGCTGGAAGGGTAAATGGATTCAACTTTATACATGGGGAGACATGAATATTTGCCCTTTTTGTTTTGGGAAATTATTGGTAAATTAGACCAGTTATACCAGGTCTTTTTCTTATCCATGCTGATTCCTCACCTTTATCTAGGTACCAGTTTAATGCTGTTTTTAAAGGAATGCATTAACAAATTAGGAATTAAATGATTTAGATTTACATCTCATAATTTTAGAATTGATGCAGCTACAAGAAGCTGCAAAAATGGGCTTGGAAGATGCAATAATAAAAAAAAACTAGGTAGATGAGAGTCACAGTCTTTCCAATTATATCTGTCTGTTTTTTTTATTTTATCATTGAGTTTTTATTCAAGGTTTTTTGTTCAGAATACAAAATGCAAATAACAAATGCAAATAAATGAGGCACTTGGGTGCAGTAAATCACAGGCACATGGATGAATACACTTATGAAAAAATTAATTTACAGTAGAGCACCCAACATGAGTTAAATTGTTAAGTACAAACAAGGAACTGTATGAGGACAGGGGAACAAGAAGGGGAGGGAGAAGAGAGATACGGTGTAAACACAAGAAAAGGAAAGAAAAGATGTAAGTTTTTATGCCACCAAAGGATCATATTGTAATGATGTAATATATGGTATAGTATATTACATATTATAGTAATCACCAGGTTAAGAGCATGAACCAAAATTACATGACATATCTATCTTTTATACCAATGAACCCAAACTTTCCAGCTTTTGTTGAATAAGCTGCAAGAGGATGACCTGATAGCTAAAAGTCGTTTGCATTGATAGTTGAGGTTAATTTGTTCTAAGACTTCTGAGGGGTTGGGGGAAAGGTTATTTTTCCAGTGTCTTGAGAAGACTAGTTTCGCTGTCAATGACAAGTGCGTAGCAACTATTCTAGATGAATAGGAGAAGTGGTCTATTCCTGTGTGTAAGAGTGGTAATGCAGGATTTGGAGATTGTAACACCCCTGAGATGTCAGCTATAATATTGAATATGTTCCTCCAGTAGCTTGTTAGATTCTTGCAAGACCAGAAGATGTGGAGGATAGTGCCAGGTTGACCACACTCTCTCCAACACAAAGAAGATAGGGAAGGGTAGAATTTTGCAAATTGGTGCGGAGTTCTATACCATCTGGTCACTATTTTTTGCATGAATTCCCAGTGGTTGATGCAGTGGGTTGCTGAGTAATTGTACCTAAAAGCTGCAACCCATTGCTGAGGATTGAAAACCGCGTTCAGGTCCTCTTCCCATTTTAGCATAGCAGGAGATTTAGTGAATTGCAATTTGTGTTCTAATCTGTCTGTTTAATCCTTAGATGATAGGAGATATATATGGATACTGGGACATTCATTTGTCTAATGGGCTATGAAAGAAGCTTCTCAGCATTCATATTCAACTAATTTATCACTGGATCCTTCTAAATTTCAAGTTTTTTGGAAAGAAATATGTGGTCTTAAATGGTTTACCATGTTCTTTTATCTCTCTAGGTTGTTAGAAGTTTGGCCTGCTTCAGGTATTTTAATTGTTCATCTTGGGGAAAATGATCTAGGTAACGTAAAATCTTTAGATTTAATGTTTAGGATGAAGCGGGATTTACACCGCTTTCATTCATCATCCATATCATCAATACTACTATTATCTTTTCTGAAGTAGTCCCTAGACTTGTTTGGTTGATTAATCCTTAATGGAAATTGAAAAAAATCAAAAGATGGCTGAATAAGTCTATGGAAAAATTCATGCCACTTTTAGGAGGCTTTTCATACTGTCACACAAATCTGGAAGGAGGTTTTAATGTTATTTACCGTTCAGAAGGTGTTCATTTATCTGAAGTGGGAATTGATATTTTTAATTTAGGATTGCAAAATAGCTAGGAGTTGGCCTGAGGAATTGAGTTAGGCCGGACATTGTAGGACAAGTTCAGCTGGTGGGGATTTATTGATATATTTATTTCAGTTTAGCTCGAATCCTTAATGACTGAGCGGTGTTATGGGTTGAGAACGTGTGATTTGTTTAAAGAAAATATATTTTCAAGTATAATTTATTGTATATGTATCTCGCCAATAAAAGTGCTGCGGCCAAGCTTTTATGCCAAAAAAAGTTGTGTTGTGTATTAATTTAATTATATTTCATAATATTAAGGTATTCAGGAAGGAGGGATAAGGTGCGGCCCGCATTCCCATGTACATTGCTATTTGGATACTGTCCCAACTGCTCTCCCCACACAACCCCTCCAAATACTTACCTGAGCCTGATCTTGATCCAGCTCTGTGCCCTAGAGCAGTGGTGCTGCTCTCCTTCTCTTATTTCTCACTGGACTTGGCTCCTGCTGCTGTCGATAAAACCATGAGAAGTGAGCGGGTGGAGGGGGGGGCTGAGCCACACTGTGTGTGGGTCAATGGATACACAGAGCGTAGCTCAACATTCCTATGGTGGCACATGGAGGAGAGGAGGAGCCCACAGCACTGGCGATGGACCCAATCAGAGGAGGATCAGGACTGCTCTGTGCAAAAGCATTGCACAGAGCAGCTAAGTATGATGTGTTTATTAATTGAAAAAAAAAACAAAACTTTAGTCACTTTACGGTACATGTGGTGTTGCGAACATGATTTTGACGGACAGTGTCTGTCACACCATATACTGGCATCACATATTTTGTATGCGTGTTTGATGTTTAACTGTGGATATGCATAGAAACAGGCCCCAAACACCACACACCTCGCAAAACCATTAGTAAACAGGTAAAAGCATCCTCAGCCAATTTTATCCAACGCCACACCCCCAACATGATTCAACTCAACCATAGGGCTTAATCATGGAGGTCAGGAGGAGGTGCACCCATTGCAGGAATCACCGGATAGACTTACAGGAGCTTGAGCGTAGACCTTAAGTTTCATGAAGTTACTTTAATTTTTAAGTTCGCTTGGCTTACATACAACAGTAGTACCACAATCTGTTTCAGCTCAACTTAACCACTTTAGCCCCCAGCCTATTCTGTTATTCCTCCAAACATTGTATATTTTTTAAGCAGTCACTGCAATGAAATTTCAGCAAAATGGACTAGCCTGCTGCATCATTTTTCCACTTTGATTTTCGAGGTGTCTTTGAATTCATTCCTCTGTAGGTTGATAGTTTTCATTTCCATCAAAGGATGGGGCATCCTTATGTTCCTAACACATTATGTAGTCCATATCAGTATAGATGTCCAGCATATTTTACCCCATTGAGATCTGATGTGTGTGTGTGTATATATATATATATATATATATATATATATAAACTGTTTTTTCAGGTTACTTTCAAATGGTAACTGTGACATCTTACAAAGTCTGAATAAACAAATATAAAAGAAAACAAAAAAAAAGTATATATATATATATATATATATATACACGCACACACGCACACATACACACATACATACATACACACACATATACTCACACACACATTTTGTTTTCTTTTATATTTGTTTATTCAGACTTTGTTGTAAGATGCGACAGTTACCATTTGAAAGTAACTTGAACAGTAGAGAGACACACTGTCAGGGACCACCGCGACGCATGAGTCTGCACATGCGTAGGTGTCCGACAAGACATGCAGGCAGGCGGGCACTAGGACCCAGGCGCGCCTGTCACCTATGATGGCGCTGGGCAGGCACTAGGACCCAGGCACACCTGTCAGCACCTAGCGGCATACTTAAACCAGCCCTGCATAGACACAAGTTGCCTGATGGTCTTCTCCCTGTTCCTGTGCTCCTGCTCTTCCTGTATGCCGATTGCCTTGTTGCTGACCCTGCCTGGACCTGATACCGCTGTCTTCTCCTGCCCTGACCTTTGGCTCACCCTGATCATCCTGACCATCCTCTTCCTGCTCCTTTTGTCTGAACTGCTGTTACCGAACCCGGCTTGTGACCCGATTACTCTTTGTCTACTGATCTGTACCGTCTGCCTCGCTGTTACCTACCCGTCTTGCCTGACCACGTCACACCTCTTCACATCTGGCTCCTACCCGCTACACGCCATTGGCGGTTGCCTTTACCACGGTTGGTGTCACTCAGGGGTCGTGACCTGGTCATGGTCTGCTTCAAGTCCATCCCCACCATCAGGGGCTCTGGTGAACCAGCAGACCTGGGCTTAGACTCCGCGCCCTGGGGGACTTGCCAATAGAGGTCGCCATCAGTGTTCGTGACAGAACCATCAGGCCATGACTGAGTCAGGAAGAGGTCCTTCCCCGCTGGACAAAATATGCCAGCATCTGGCGGCACTCACCCAGGTGGTGAAAACCCTGCAAAAGGGATACATGCAGCTGGAGGGGCGGATCCAGATGCTCACCGGACCAACAGCCACATCCGCAACCACGGCAGGTCTATCAGCGACCCAGGAATCCGCGGAATTCCCCGCCAGAGCAGTACTCAAGATTCCTCCACCTGAACCACGGGTACCTACGCCAGAGCATTTTTATGGGGATCGGAAGAAGTTTCATGCCTTCCGGAACTCCTGCTTGCTGTACTTCAACCTCCAACCCCGAACCTTTTTCTCAGAATCCGTAAGAGTGGGGTTCATCATCTCGTTATTACAGGAAGAACCCCAAGGCTGGGCCCATCGGTTACTAGAGGATCATCATCCCAGTTTAAATTCTGTGTCATCCTTTTTCAATGCTATGGAACTCCTCTACGATGATCCACGGCGAGCCGCCTCTGCTGAGGTGACCCTGCATTCCCTGCAACAAGGCCGCCGGGCAGCGGAGGATTATGCGGCTGAATTCAGGCACTGGAGTGGGGACACGTAGTGGAACGACGCAGCACTGCGCCACCAATTCCGTCTGGGCCTGTCCGAACCACTCAAAGATGAGCTGGCCAGAGTTGGCATTCCAGACAACCTGGAGGAATTGATCCACACAGCCATCCAAATTGATCGCAGGCTTCGGGAACGCCGACAAGAAAGGGCCAATCAAGTGGCTAGGCCCACATGGGTGTTACCCGGAGTTCCCCTTCACTCTACTTCCCCAATGAGAAATCCAGGTCAGGAAGGGGCTGAAGGTCCAGAACCAATGCAGATCGGTCTAATGCGGCCCTCTCTGTCTTTTGAGGAACGTCAGAGGCGCCGACTGAACAGGTTATGTCTGTACTGTGGAGCAGCTGGTCATATAGTCCGTACATGCTCTGAAAAGATGAGTAAATGTCCGTCTGTTGCATCTGCTGTATCTCCTGCCTGTCTAAACAACTTAACTCATCTAGCTGTGCCTGTCTCGTTCCAACTTCCCGGACGAGTCATATCAGCGACAGCCATAATTGATTCGGGGGCCTGTAGCTGCTTTGTCGATCTTGGTTTTGCAGCGCAGCAACAGATTCCATTGCAGACCAAGGAGCAAGGCCTGAATATCTTTTTGGCAGTTGGGTCTCGGATAAAGTCCGGGTTGGTAAACCAAGAGACCCCTCCAATCCACACTACAATAGCTGGGCACCACCAGGATTTCATTCATTTGGACGCCATCACGTCACCCCTATTTCCAGTAATCTTAGGACTTCCCTGGCTGCGACCCCCCGACCCTCACATTGATTGGAAGACTGGTGCAATTCAGTTTAGGTCTTCCTACTGCCAAAAATACTGTTGCCTCAAGACGCCCGGAGTCACCCAGTCCCTAGGCTGTGTGACCATGGACAAAGAATTGATCCAAACAATCCCACCGGCTTATCGCTCCTATCTTGATGTGTTCAGCCCATGAGGAGCAGACATCCTTCCCCCACATCGGGCATATGACTGCCCAATAGACCTCCTCCCAGGATCAGAGATTCCTTTTGGCTGGATTTTCCCTCTGTCGGATCGAGAGTTGGGGGCTATGAAGGATTACATTCAGGAGAGTCTCAAGAAGGGGTTTATCCGCCCGTCCACGTCACCGCCAGGAGCCGGGATCTTCTTTGTAGAGAAGAAAGATCATTCGCTGAGGCCCTGTGTAGACTACCGGGAATTAAACAAGGTTACTGTGAAGAATCGTTATCCTCTTCTTCTGGTTCCCGAGTTGTTTCAAAGGTTAAAGGCGGCTTCTATTTTTACTACGTTGGATCTTCGGGGTGCCTACAATTTGGTCCGTATTCGTGAGGGAGATGAGTGGAAAACGGCCTTTCGTACCCGATTTGGGCATTTCGAGTACCTGGTGATGCCTTTCGGGTTGTGCAATGCCCCAGCAACTTTCCAACATTTTGTAAATGACATCTTCAAGGACTATTTGGATATCTTCGTGATTGTCTACCTTGACGATATCTTAATCTTCTCCCCGTCCTTGGAGACTCATCAAGACCATGTCAAAAATGTGCTTGAGCAGCTTCGGCAGCACGGCCTGTATGCCAAGGCGGAGAAATGCTGCTTCGAGCAAGATAGCATCTAGTTCTTGGGATTGATCATCTCCACCTCAGGGGTTGCCATGGATCCCCAGAAAGTCTCCGCAATCCTGGAGTGGCCAATTCCCACAGACAAGAAGGGAGTTCAACAGTTCGTGGGATTCGCAAACTTTTACAGAAAATTCATTAAGAATTTCTCGGGCTTGGTCTCCCCCATCACTCAGCTTACTAAATCGGGGTTGCGCTTCCATTGGACGCCAGAAGCACAGACGGCCTTCGAGACCTTGAAAAAATTATTCACGACAGCCCCATCTTGAGTCACCCAGACACATCTCTACCTTACATTCTGGAGGTAAACGCATCAGAATGCGCAGTAGGGGCTATCCTGTCACAGAGAAGCAGCTCCAAACACACGAAACCCGATGCTCTGTCACGAATGTTTGAAGACCCAAAAGAAATTCCCAAGACTGATACTATTTTGCCTGCAGGAAACTTCCTGCTACTACAGTCCGAGCTCCTGTCCAAGCTACAAGCCGCATCTATGGGGGCCCCCAACCCATCTGGAATCCCAGTACAAAGTCGAGAAGGGTTGTTATGGGAAGGGGAACAGATTGTGGTCCCTGAGGGAGCTCGAACTCTGGTCTTGGGCTACTGCCATGACCATCCACTGGCGGGGCATTTCGGAATCAGCAAGACTTTGGAACTGACCCAGCGCATGTTTTGGTGGCCAAGTATGGTTAAAGACTGTGAAACATACGTCAAGGCCTGCACCATTTGCAACAGGAGCAAACCTACATGGAGTAAAGCCTGGGGGGTACTCTGACCTTTACCGGTACCTGACAGATCATAGAGGATGGTGTCCGTGGACTTAATTTTGGAGCTGTCACCTTCGCAAGGCCACACAGCAATATTTGTGGTGGTTGACCGCTTATCTAAAATGGCCCCCTTTCTGCCACTCAGAAATATACCATCAGCTTCTGAGACTGCACAGCTTTTCATCAAAGAAGTGGTAAGATTGCACGGGGTACCTAAAAATATAGTATCTGATCGTGGAGTTCAGTTCACGTCAAAATTCTGGAGAGCCTTGTGTGAAATGCTGAAAATCAAGTTATCATTTTCCTCGGCATATCATCCACAGACGAATGGGCAGACAGAGCGGACCAATCGGACATTGGAGCAATACCTCAGGTGTTATACATCCTTCCTCCAAGATGACTGGTTGGCACTCCTACCTCTAGCTGAGTTTGCCTACAATAATGCAAAGCACCCCGCCACGAAACAATCACCATTTTATGCCAACTATGGGTTCCATCCCACTATCCTTCCGGATTTAACTCTGGAAAACCCAGTACCAGCAGCGCAAGCTATTGTAAAATTCTTTTCCTCTAACAGCAAATTACTACAGGAAGCAGAAACTAAGGCCCAGGAGGATAGCAAAAGAGCATTTGATAGGAGGAGAAAGGGAGAATTGGCTATACTCCCGGGAAACCAAGTCTGGTTAGCTACTACCAACTTGAAGATGGCTTGCCCTTCAAAAAAGCTGGCACCTAAATTTATAGGCCCTTTTTTGGTAAAATGGCAAAACAATGAGGTGGCTTTTGAATTAGCTTTGCCT
Organism: Staurois parvus; assembly: GCF_062004578.1. Classification (NCBI taxonomy): domain Eukaryota; kingdom Metazoa; phylum Chordata; class Amphibia; order Anura; family Ranidae; genus Staurois; species Staurois parvus. The sequence continues at coordinate 7,171,047 of NW_028318167.1, read as the reverse complement.
GAGTCCTTTCGAATACATCCAGTATTCCATGTATCCTTGTTGAAACCAGCAATTCCTGATCCCTTCCCAGAACGTAAGTCAAGACCTCCGGTAGCCTTGGACAGTAATGGAGAGGAGGAATTTGAAGTGGAGGCAATTTTGGATTGCAGAAGGAGGGGAGGCCAGGTACAATACTTAATTAAATGGAAGGGCTATGGCTTGGAGGAAAATTTGTGGGAACCTGCCCAAAACATCCACGCTCCCAGATTAATCCAGCAGTATCACCGTAACCACCCACAAAGGAGAGGTTAGTTGGGCATCCAGACACTGGTGATACACCCTGGAGCACAAGATGTGCCCTCACCTTAAAGATAGGACCTATAGGTGGGTATAGGTCAATGCATGCCTTCCCCAACATCAGGGGGTTTGTACCAATAGCTCAGGGATTTTCCAAATACTTCTGCTATTTTCACACAAAAAAAATCTCTGATAGCAGTGAACTGGATGCTGTGACTACTCCAGTATCATATAGAAGCCACCATAGTGTAGTAATTTGAATAATTCAGGAATTTTTTTTTAAACAGTACCCACTGATGTGTGGTGCAATGCATTAGAGCAAAGCCAGCTCAGGTAGGCGTTGAAACTGGAAGTGAGGTGGGATCTTCTTACCATGAGCCAATGGGTCTACTGTTTGTACAGTATGTCATTATATTACTTTATTATGTGAGTTCAATACCATTTTCCCTGCCTTTGTCATGCACCTTTGTCTGTGCTAACAAAAATCCTTGCACCGGCCCTGATTGTATTCTAAAGAAAGGCAGAAGGTTGGGTTGCAGGACTGGTTGGGAAAGGGAGTTGGCAGGATGGGGGGTGACATTGGTATTGGGGAGGTGGTTGGATAAAAGGTGGCAACAGCCCATATATAGATAGGGCAAGCATGTCAAGTGCTGAGAAGAAAATTTGCCAACTCTACTTGCATTCTATTTTTTGGGCATAGCCTTGGCTATTGGGAGGGTATCACAAATGAGATGAATGGCGGGATATGACCACATAAAATGGCCAAAAACCCTTCTGGCCTGCCAAAGGACCTCCTGGAAGCCAGAGTACTTAATGATGACTCACTGCACCAGCAGGTTGGGGATTCAGTTGGTGTTGAGGATCAGTCACCTCTCAGCCTGGGCATGGAGAGCTGCCAGAAGCTTTTGTCCAGTGTGACTCCTATTCCCCAGGCATACCAGCTGCAAAACAGCATGGCAGGGTTTGGCCTCCATATGCTCTGGGCTGCTGTCTCCTGTGCTGTCACCATCAGATAAGAGATGTGTGTGGAGAATAACCATAAAGGATATGTAGCATCCTTGCCCATGTTTACTAGACCATGTGTCTGTGGTCATGTGTACTGACAGCATGGTCCAGTGACACAAATACATTACATTCCACATGATGGTAGATAGCAGGAATAGCTTTCTGGGCAAAATAATGGTGGCTGAGTGCCAACCACTGAGGTGTAGCACAACATAAAATCATGGAAGGTGGTTGATAATACAAGCTTGACAAAAATGCTGGTTTTGCAGCTGATTTGATTACAGCTTGCATAAAGATGGTGGTCGTGGGGGTGTTTTGGGGACGTTTTCATCCATTCCAGTACCTGTGGAAAAGACACCTTCCTTGGCAAGGATAATACTGGAGACAGTTGTCAGTGTAGAAGAATTCTACAGATGTGCAAGCCTTTGCTTGGCCCTCTCCAGTGTGGCCCCATGAAAATTTCTCCCCACTTGATGTGGTATATCCTAAGCCTTCTGAACTCCTCGTAAAGGCTTTCCTCCCTGTCCCTAGAGACTGACGATATTGCAGCAGGAGAATCTTGTGGATGGGTGGAGATTTGGAAAGTGAAGAACAAGACAGAATGTGGGTCTTTTGCTGCCAACATGTCTTGAGGTGCTGCTTTTACCAAGCTTTGTGGTGTTTGTCATGTGTGCTTACATATGTGGTAACCAAATTGCTGGTACTTTTATCGTGGCCCTCGGAAAATGCCCAGTGCAAGAGGAGCGCTAGAGAATATATGAACCGATGGTGCAGTTCTGCCTACACTGAGCCTCTAGATAGATGGTAAAAGTGGACAGGGATCCACAATGGGTAGCAGGGTTACTAGGGATCATGTGGATTAAACAGCTATAAGAACAGCTATTAGAGCAGGATGGATGAAGGGTGAAGCTAGCAAATTCTAAAACATGGGGAAAAAAAGCTCAAATAGAGAAATGAGAGTCAAATCGTATAGAAATAAGTTTTTGACCCTGGCTCAAACAGAATATTTTATATGTGGTGAGAGAAGGAAGATGGGATGAGCACTATGGCTGCCCGTCTGAACATAAGAGCTGGAGTAAATTGAGTACAGGATTACAGTAGATGGAATGCAAGGGATATCAGAGAACAAAATAAGGAAAGCAGAGTTTAGACAGATAAAACTAACTTAAGCAGAGATGTTCTGAAGAGAGGTAAAAGAATGAGAAAATGATATGCATGTGTTGTGTATAAAATGGGAAAGATGTAAGTGATTTAGAGAGATAGTCATGTAGGTGTATGAATGAGTGTGCTGGGCTCTTTAGTCCCACGTCCTTTGTCTTGTAGTCTGTGCAGATTCCCCCCTCCCTCCTTTCTCTTTCCCATGATGAGACAGGACACCAAGGACACCCGTATTATGACTGAGGGTTTTCATAACATTATGTGCGGGCTTAATTAATCTGATAAACAATGTGATCACATTAATCATGGTAAAATGAAGGTTAATTTTAAAAGTGCATGTAGTATAAAATAACAAAATTTAAATATCCTTTGAAAGTGGAAATGGTGCATTTAAAAAGGGGAAATGAGGTAAAGCGTCCTCCTTTTATGAAGATGTATCTGTGTAATTGGACTTAGGGTGTGATATTGAAATTATCACTTGAGTATTCATTTCTGATTTGATGTTGACAATTTTATTAATGATAAAGATATATTTTAATTGGTTTACACAACCTTTGGTTGGAAATGGAATATAGGTTTTTGGTAAAATCTGTAATTATTATTATTATACAGGATTTATACAGCGCCAACAGTTTGTGCAGCTCTTTACAATATAAAGGGAGACAGTACAGTTAGAATACAATAAAAAACAAGAGTAATAAAAGGGCCCTGCTCATCAGAGCTTACAATCTAATAGAGTAGATATGGGGTTACTTTAGATCAGTGGTCTTATAGTAACATGATGTGAGAGTAATAAATAAAATTACAGCACCAAGCCCACACACCCTGTTAGTATAGATGCCACCTGCAGCTGGCTGTTTTATAGTTTTTTGATCTGGCTGATGATTTTTCTGTTTTTTAATATACCCATTGCTGGTACTGTTTTTATTTATTTACATTTAATTGAAAGCAGAATGTGTGGACTGCGTAATGATGTGTCTTTCCCTTTTAGGTCCAGTGGTAAGCTAAAGAAAACGTTGGATTTTTCTCTGCATGACCGCACAGTATTGTTATCATATAGCACGTTGTTACATCAAGAAAATATGACAGAGAGAAACTAAGAACTTGTGTTATCTGGCTAAAACTGATAACAGAGCAAAAAAAATAGAAATTATAGTATTGTCAGGAAAAGGTTGTCTTTTGTATGCTTAAACTGGTTTATTCGGTTTTTCAACAGAACAGAGAATATATTTAAGAGTACACATCAATTGCCATGAAGTTTGCAAAAATATAGATCAGGTCAAAATGACAGAAAAAATCCACACAAAGTCATGTCATAGTAAAGGTCATTAAATCTACAAAAAACAAAACAAAAACAACAAATGACTACCCTCCACCACCAAAAAAAGATAATGTTGTCTTAATACAAAAAGGTACATCTAGACGTTAAACACCATTATGTAACTACATTATATGGCAGTATAGCGATTCATTAAAATTACAACAGTGAGCACATTTGTTTTTTTGTGGTATCTGCTTCTTTACATGTGTGCTCTGCTCCTGGGAGTTATATAATTTAAACCCTTGTTGCCATCGTGGTTCATGGCTTCTGAATGCTGCTGTAGAAGATTTTTAATCCTTGCATATGTCAAGAGCCATTAGCCTTCCTATAATTTATAGGTCTAAATATAAGGTAAGCAATTTGATTGAAACGAGGTAAAGAAGGGGATGCTTTGTGGTGCCACGTGAAACTTTGTTAAATTCATGTTGAAGAAGATCACTGTGGAGTTTTGAATATGTAATCTGATGTGCACCCTGGGATTATTAGCATACACGGTTCACCTTGCACATTACTTTTGTTTGAATTGAAGACTAAAAGTTTTCTAGCACAATAGGTTATATACAAATTTTGTAAGACTGTTTTGTTGATTCATGTTTTTAAAAAGTTCTTTGCACTATGTGCAGCCCCCCCCAGGATATTTGTTAATTGCTAGCCTCCCTTTTTAATAGGATGCTCCATTTAGTTATTTTAATAGGGATTTTTATAGCACCTTCCTAGTCAAGGTTAATCTTTACTGTTCAGAAAACCTAGTTGGTTCACTGTATCCAGTGGAGCTGGGTTTGCTTATTTTGCTCTGGTCTGGATTCCAGAGGTTGCATGATTGTTTGCTTTTCCTTGTTCACCTGGAGGAAGTCTGGGTAATAGAGGCAGGAGCATATCAATCAGCAGCTTAATATTTATGTAGCCCCAGCCAATACCTGGGAGGCCTGGCCCAGAGGATTATGGGAAAATATATAAATATTCTGGAGCTGAGAGCAGATTTATCTTCTTCCAGGGGTATAGATCATCACTCAGGAGGTTTTTTTGCCTTCCCTGGACACCACTTCCATGTGCTTGTCAAGTGTAGGTCCAGGCTGGGAGGCTGGAGCTACTGTATGTTGCTGAAGACCGGCTGAGAGACCATCGTCCAAGAATCTAGTCTGCTACCACTGGGAGAAGCTACCTGCAGAATACTGGTAGGAAGCCACCATTTATCCAGAAGCAATCTGTGAGTACATGCAGGGAAATATTCTAAAGACTAAGTGCCACCCCTCGTGTGCTAAAAAATCATTCCTGTGTTTGCTAAGAAGTTTTTCTGTTAGAGCATAGTCATTCCATTCCTTGTGAAGCGGCTGTTGCTTGAACTATTCACTGTGGAAAGCTCAACCTCCTCAATCCTGCTACACAGGGACAGTGTTTGGAGTTTCAAGAGTTCAACGTCTGAAGAAGCATGTTTAGTTTGTTCTAGCAAGTCACTGGAGTATCCTATTTTCCCCAATCCCCATCCAAGTTCATCCCTTAATAAAACAACAAAACCAACAACCTTAGACTGTTTGAGCCAAGTAAGTGAAAGTGCATGTGTGCCTGGCTGTGGGGCATGAGCTGAAAAATACCTTGGGACCTACAATCTGCTGGCCCCTACAGTGGTCCCACTACATTTTAGGGCTTGGTCCAGGATTTTACACAGGGCACGGGAGAAAGAACCCCAAAAGGGTCTGCCCAGTGGGCGGAGAAACTGCCAACACACCAGCCTATTGAGAGAAGCAGGTGGGACTGCTACCTGGCTTCAGCCAACCCAGAACTGTGGAAGGAACTGACACATCAATTCTGGGTGGCACCAGACAGAATGCAACAGGGGTGCCCAGTCGGGGCAATTCCCAGGCATGTGAGAACTGATGGTGCAGAGGTGATGGAGCCTTATGAGGTACCTGGTGGGGCAGGAAGCATGCAACTAAATCAAGTTCAGCAGGTGTCAGGACCAGCACTGACACTCCAGAGCAGTGCTAGTAGTGGCTGAGAAATGGCTGAGGTTGTCTCTTACGGCATTGAGATAGAGCTGGAAACTGAACACAAGCAGCAAGATGCTTTAACAAGACCCACTATTTGAGTTAACACTAATGCTCCTGGATGGGCCACAATGGAGACTACTGTTTTAATCACTGAGTCAGCAGGGAGCTACAGTGGTGAAGAGGCAGTTGGCGCTGGGAGTTAGTTGATCTGCTCTAGAGGTGTGGGTGGTTTATTGCTCAATGGAGATCTGAGAGTGAGAGGGCAGTTTGGAACTTTATTGCTGAAGACTTTAGAGCCCATGCTTTTGCATGCAAGGTGGCTCAGGAGGAACTTATAAAAAGGGCATCAAATTCATATGTCCCTCCGAGGACTGGTAACCCACAGGAATTGCCTGGGCTTTCACGGTTTCAGTGTATTTTGACGAAGAGAGTAGCCATTGAATATAGGTATGAGTACCATTATGTGCCCTACCATGTGATGGAAGAAGTTGAAATGCTGAGACAACAGTGGTGTGATGGATATATGTGGGAGCTTTTGCATGTGCCCAAGCCCTGTTGAAATCCTCAGTATCCTTCATTTTGGAAGATGTTTCAGGAAATGAAGACCACCTGGAGTGAGGGGAGCTCTGTCTACTTGTATCATGTGGTGCTAAAAGAGATAGGCTACGAGGATCCGTAGTGGTCATTTTGTGTCTGGAATATGGATGGAAGAATGATCCAAATCCAGAGCTTTACAGCTAAATGTCCAGGCCTCAGCTGACGTTTTTCAAGTCAAGTTCCAGAGTGATGTTACTGTAACAAGTGGGTGACTGATTACCAACTAAATCTGTGTTCAGAAGTGACTCTGAAAAAGTCTTTCAAGTTTGTTACTTTGAACTGAGTGGTCATCCCATCAAAAGAAGTGGCAACTTTTGTTACTACTAAGATGTTTACCAAAAGGGAGCAGGAACCCTTATGAATTCTACCTAATGGTGTTGTAAACTGAACTGTTTCTCTACATAAAGAGGGCAACCACCTAGATCTAAACCCTTTCCCTGCTTGCAACTTAGGGGGGGGGGGGGGTGCTTTGGCCTACTGTTTAGGTATTGAGCTGAAGCTAAGTTTGGGTAGGTCATAATTTTAGCAGTGGGTGATTACCTGCCAATCAAGAAATGTGCTAAAAGGAGGCCTTTGTGACATTTGTTCTACAGTTGCAGTGAGAACTGAACTATTTCCCGACATAGGGGGCAATCTATTTTTTTTCTGTTTCCAGGAGGTTTGTTGCTGAGTTGTTGTCCTTCAAAAGTTGGGGGAGGGGTGATGGCTCATCTTAAGAATTCCCAGCAAGTTTAAGTCCTACTCTGCATGAAGAGCAGAGTCCCTTTGCAACTAAGCTTTATGGATGTCATGTAAGTCCTTGTACATTTAGATCTGTAAAGCTTCACTGAACTGTTGCTCAACACAGGTGGCAATCTCCTCAAGTCACTTACATATGGGGCACTGAATGTCCTGCTTTGTTTCAAGGAAGTGCAACCTGAAAATGATACCTAGGGCAGGGGTAGCAATTCATTGGGGAACTTGTGCTCCTGATGTGGCAGGTTTGGGGTTCCTGCTATGTTGGTTGAGTTCAGCATTTCTACGCTTGGGTTATAAACTTTGGCTAGAAGAGCCAGAACCCACATCCTTGAAGGACTTTTGTAAAAATCATACATTTATGTCCTTAGCTAAGAAAGTAAACATCATTGCAGGTCATGTAAACATATGGTCATTTAGATATGATAAGTTAGTTAGGTTGCCTGTTTCTGCTTTGTTTTTCAGGGCTCTGGAAGACTCTTCGAGGCAAGATCTGGCTTTAGTGTTTATAAATAGTCTGCCTTTAGAAAAGCTTTCTTGCCCACTAGGGGCTTATTGGCAAATGTAGTTAGGTCGCTAGGTGGCATGGTATTAGGTTGTTAAGATAGACTATGCATATTATGCATATTAGTCAGATGTTAGGATAAGTTTTGTTTAGGCCCATTGTAGTCAATGGAGTTCATCTGTTGTTGTTAGGCAAATGTAGTTGGCTCACTGTATCCAGTGGAGCTGGATATGAATATTTTGGTCTGGTCTGTGTCCCAGAGGTTGCATGATTGTTTGCCTCTCCCTGTTCACCTGGAGGAGCTCTGGGTAATAGAGGCAGGAGCATATCAATCAGCAGCTTAAAATTTATGTAGCCCCAGTCAGTGGGAGGATTGGCCCAGAGGATTATCGGAGAATATATTTATATCCTGGAGTTGAGAGCAGATTTGTCTTCTTCAGGGGGCTAGTTTTGTCCTCCCCAGGCATTGCTGCCATGTGCTTGTAGAGTGGAGGCCCAGGCTGGGAAGCTAGTGGGCTTAGAGCCAATGTATGTTGCTAAAGGCTGGCTGTATATTGCTGAAGGCTGGCTGAGGGGCTATAGTCCGAGGATCGAGTCTGGTACCCTAGGGAGAAGCAGCCTGTAGGATACTGGTAGGAGGCAACCACTTATTCAGAGGCATTCTGTGAGTACAGGTAGGGAGTGATCCTAGAGACTGAGTTCTGCCACCATTCTTGTGTGCTAGAAAGCCTGCCATGTGTTTGCTAAGAAGAATTTTGTCCAGAAGAGCCATTACATTCCTTGTGAAAGGGCTGTTGCTTGGGCTGTTCACTGAGGAAGGTTTATCCTTAATCCTGTACTGAAGAATCTGCCCCCTATCTGCTACACAGAGACAGTGTTTGGAGTTTAAAGAGTTCAGAGTCTGAAGAAGCAAGTTTAGTGTCCTTAACTGCACAAGATTTGTTGACATCTGCTTACTCAATATCAATTTTTTTTAAATTCTTGAGGTATTGGGAATTATAACATTTGAGATAGAGCTGCACATTTTTCATTTTTTTTTGTCTACTTGAGGGTGTGAAATGCTTCCGAAATGCTTACTGGCTCTTTATATAGGATTGAAGGTGTGGTTGCACACTTGAGTTAATTATATCTGGATGTTTGTAAGTAAATTTTCAATGCAATAAAGTGCTATTGGTTTTACCAATTTACACTATGGAGTTTCTCCTTTTCCCTTGTATTGTTTATGAGGGATTATGCCCGCTGAAATATTTCTAAATCGGTGGAGATCTGATGCAGAGATTGCCTGGTACCATCCATTGTCTGACCCAGTGCCATGAAAATGCTTATGATCCCATGATGTTAGGGGGGAGATGTACTCAAATTAGTGCACTCAGAATCTGGTGCAGCTGTGCATGGTATCCAATCAGCATCTAACTTCAGCTTTTTTAAATTAAGCTTAGCCAATAAAACCTGGAAGCTGATTGGTTTCTATGCAGAACTACACCAGACTCTGCACTCTCCAGTTGTAATAAATAACCCTTAACTTTTATAGCCCTTTGGTAAGAGGGTTTTTTGAATTGTGGTGTGGATATTTGAACTATATTGAACACGAATGAAGATTTGGATCAGTGTTTTGATTTGGGACTTTGGATTTTCATCCATTATTGATTTTTTTCACAGTTTCATCATATTGTTTGTTTATATATTGATTTTTTTTTTTTTTTAAAGAGAAGTATCCAAATATATTAACTAGGGGAGTTTAAATAACTAGTATTAGGGAACAGAGAATGGATTAGCCTTTTCTAGACTAAATCCAAGTTACATTTTAAGAATATATATATATATATATATATATATATACACACATATATACATATACACACACACACTGTACACACAAGAATGTGCTCAAAAGTTTGCATACCCTTGCAGAAATCATGAAATTTTGGCATTGATATTGAAAATATGGCTGGCCATGCCAAAAAAATGTCTTTTATTTAAAGGATAGTGATCATATGGAGCCATTTTTATCACATACTTGGCTGCCTCCTTTTTAAATCAGAAATCACTCAAATGGCCCTTATCAACAGTTTACATACGCTGGAATGTTTGGCCTTCGTACAGACATACAAGGTGACACACACAGGGTAAAATTGCAATTAAAGGTTAATTTCCCACATCTGTGGCTTTTAAAATTGCAATTAGTGTCTGTGCATAAATAGTCAATGAGTTTGTTAGTTCTTACATGGTTGCACTGAGCAGGCTAGATACTGAGCCATGGAGAGCATAAAAAAACTGTCAAAAGACCTGCGTAACAAGGCAATGGAACTTTATAAAGATGGAAAAGGATATACAAAGATATCCAAAGCCTTGAATATGCCAGTCAGTACTGCTCAATCACTTATTAAGAAACAGAAAATTCAGGGATCTCTTAATACCAAGTCAAGGACAGGTAGAGCAAGAAATATTGCAGCCACAACTGCCAGAAGAATTGTTCAGTATACAAAGGAAAACCAACAGGTGACCTCAGGAGAAATACAGGCTGCTCTGGAAAAAGGTGCTCTGGTTGTTTTGAAGGATCACAATTTGATGATACTTGGACAAATATGAGCTGCATACTCAGGTTGCCAGAAAGAAGTCTTTACTGTGATGCCACAAAAAAGCCCAGTGGGGTGTGTCAAAGTGTTGTTGGGCATATTGTTTTAACCATCTCTCTCATGACAACTGAGTTTCATTGAAGGTGGGACATAGCTATGCATGCTCCTGATGTCCCCTTTGACAAAACTAGTAGGGCAGGGATGGAACACATGCCAATATGCATACCTGATCCTGCTATGGCCAACTTGGATTCTGGAACATGAGCTATTTATATGATATGAAGTGCCTGGTAGTCACCTTTCTATTGTAAGTGCCTTTACCACATTAAATTGGTGTTTTAATTGGGATTACACTATAGAGAGCGTTTCTTTTTTCTTTTTCATGGTACTATGTCCAACTGAATATATTTGCACAACAATCTAATATAACGCAGCAGTACTATAATTTGACATGTGGTTTGAGGAAAGCTGGATATATTAGATTGACACACAAGCGCTGGTTAACCACTTTTAATTGAGGGTCATGATTCTGGTAAGCCTCCCTCTGTTGTACACCGAGGTGCTGTGTGGTTTATCATTAAGAAGTTTGGTGGCATTTGGTATCCACATCTGTCATTTCCATCATAATCGAAGAACAACTGAATTCACAGCTTGTGGTTTCACATTTGGATTCCTTTGTTTTAATTTTTCAATATGTGGTGACGCATAAGAGTTTGATATATTTGCATTGCACATACTGTACATTTATTTATTAATACATTTTATTATACATTATTATTTTATACATTAATTTATCTTAGCGCTGTACAATTGTTTTGTGATGTTTATTATACTATGTATTATGGTATTGAGCTAGCTGCTATGTTTTTTTAACATCCAACAGAGCCCTAGTGTTTTTTTTTTTTTCGTTCTTAAATATGTGATCATAAATGGCTTCATATGATCACTATCCTTAAAAATATTTTCAATATCAATGCCACAATTTCTGCTAGGGTATGAAAACTTTTAAGCACAACTGTATATAGACTATATTGTCAAAAATATTGGGACACTTGCCTTTACATGCACATGAACTTTAATGGCATCCCAGTCTTAGTCCGTAGGGTTAAATATGGAGTTAGTCCACCATTTGCAGCTACAACAGCTTCAACTCATCTGGGAAGGCTGTCCACAAGGTTTAGGAGTGTGTCTATGGGAATGTTTGACCATTCTTCCAGAAGCGCATTTGTGAGGTCAGGCACTGAAGTCGGACAAGAAAGCCTCGCTCACAGTCTCCACTCTAATTCATCCTAAAGATGTTCTATTGGGTTGAGGTCAGGACTCTGTTCAGAACAGTCAAGTTCCTCCACCCCAGACTCGCTCATCCATGTATTTATGGACCTTTCTTTGTGCACTGGTGCGCAGTCATGTTGGAACAGGAAGGGGATATCCCCAAACTGTTCCTGCAAAGTTGGGAGCATTAAATTTTCCAAAATATCTTGGTATGCTGATGCCTTAAGAGTTCCCTTTACTGGAATTAAGCCCAACCCCTGAAAAGCAATCCCACACCATAATCCGCCCTCCAAACTTTACACTTGGCACAATGCAGTCAGGCAAGTATGGTTCTCCTGGCAACCACCAAGCACAGGCATGTCCATTGGATTCTCAGAGAAGTGCCATTTATCACGCCAGAGAACACATCTCCAGGGCTTTAGAGTCCAGTGGCGGCGTGCTTTACATAACTGCATCCAACGCTTCGCATTGCACTTGGTGATGTTAGTGCATGGATGCAGCTGCTTGGCCATGGAAACCCATTCCATGAAGCTCTCTAAGCCCTGTTGTACTAATCTGAAGGCCATATGAAGTTTGTAGGTCTTTAGCTATTGACTCTGCAGACAGTGATGTCAACACACTGTGTGCTTCAGCATGCGTTGACACCGCTCTGTCATTTTACGTGGCCTACCAATTCGTGGCTGAGCTGCTGTTCCCAGTTTCTTCCACTTTGTTATAATACCACTAAACAGCTGACTGTGAAATATTTAGTAGCATGGAAATTTCATGGATGGACTTACTGCACAGGTGGCAACCTATTACGGTACCACACTTGAGTTCACTGAGCTCCTGAGAGTGAGCCATTCTTTCACAAATGTTTGTAGAAGCAGCCTTCATGCCTAGGTGCTTGATTTTATACATCTGTGGCCATGGAGGTGATTGGAACATCTGAATCCAATGATTTGGCAATATAGTGTATATACACTCACCAGCCACTTTGTTAGGTACACCTGTTGAATTGTTTGGTAACACAAATTGCTAATCAGCCAAACACATGACAGCAACTCAATGCATTTAGGCATCTAGATGTGGTGAAGATGACTTGCTGAAGTTCAAACAGAGCATCAGAATGGGGAAGAAAGGGGATTTAAGTGATTATGAACATGGCATGGTTTTTGGTGCCAGTCGGACTCGTCTGAGTATTGAAAATCCCAGTAGATCAGCAGTTTTTTTATGTACAACCATCTCTAGGCTTTACAGAGAATAGTCCGAAAAAGAGAAAATATCCAGTAAGCAATAGTTGTGTGGACATAAATGCCTTGTTGATGTCAGAGGTCAGAGGAGAATGTTACAGCCAAGGTATGCAGAATACCATCTCTAAATGCACAACACATTGAACCTTGAAGCAGATAGGCTACAACAGCAGAACACCACAGCTGGAGTTACTCCTGTCAGCTACAATTCATGCAGGCTCATCAAAATTGGACAACAGAAGACTGGAAAAACATTGCCTGGTCTGATGAGTCTCGATTTGAGCTGCAACATTCAGATGGTAGGGTCAGAACTGTGAGGTAAACAGTATGAAAGCATGGATCAATCCTGCCTTGTATCAACGATTCATGGATGTGCAGCCTAAAAATCTGCAGCAACTGCGTGAAGCTATTATGTCAATATGGACCAAAATCTCTGAGGAAAGTCTCCAACACCTTGTGAATCTATGCCATAAAGATTTAAGGCAGTTCTGAAGGCAAAAACAGGATCCAACCTGGTACTAGCAAGGTGTACCTAATAAAGTGGCTGGTGAGTGTGATAGATAGATAGATAGATAGATAGATAGATAGATAGATAGATAGATAGATAGATAGATAGATAGATAGATAGATAGATATCAGGGGAAATTAATCCTATCTATGACTGCTGTAATCTGCTAACTGGCATCTCCTCAAACCTGACACTTGCACTGGATACAGACAAGGCAGTGAGGGATTTCAGCCCCCCTTCTCCTCTCAGACTGTAATAGAGAGAGAGACAATCAGAAGGGCCATTAAAGGAGCCAATGACAGGGACTTTCTCAAGCAGGAGTTGCAGCTGCAAAGCATTGTGGAATATACAGTCTTGAACAGAAACAGCCTGATAGGCTGATAAAGAAATAGAACTTCAAAGGCCATCATGCTTAGTGAGAGCAGAGTGAAGGACTCCATCTTGTGTTTTCCTGGGGGGAGGCAGTCTGCATGTGGCAAGATAACAGTCTGGACCTAGCAGAGAAGTGCTTAGGGCCAGTTCACAGCATGCTGAGTTATCTGCATCAGTCGGGGGAAAATCCAAACTGAAATATGTGGACCTACAATACAGAAGTGCTGATCGTGAGGTGACCAGAGGAGCCTGTCATTCCCAGGATGATCATTTGGGCCTTAGTCACAGGATCTGGTGAGAGGGATTTTGCCCACTGGAAGATGACAGGAACACTGCACACAGACAGAGACATTACACTTCGCCCATACTCATCAGGCACTGGGTTATGTAGATGGCCCTGCTAAATAGACACAGTATTTGCTTTGCTATACAAATACTGCCACGGGATTACAATTATACTTTATCATAGGAGTTTAAGTGCACCAACGAAAGTGGCTAGCTGATGATCCCAAGATTCATCCTGTTACCAAGAGACTGAAGTTACTGGTGCCATACGGGCATGCGCATGCGTATTCAGGCCTCTATATTGCGTGGTGTGTGAGGGAATAGCTTACATTGGAAAGTAGCTATTAAGCATCATTTGGGTACGGTGTTTGCCTATTGGGCTTGTGGTGTTGGGGGTTAGAAGGGAGAAGTCTGACACAACAGAGTCATTCTTCTGCTCCCCTCCTACTTGGACATCATAGAGCAAAATTTATGTAAGAGGGTTTAGACCCACTTTGAGGTTGCTATTTAAGTGTTTGCCTCTGTTCTTGGGGTTATTCACGGTTGGAATCCCCTGAAAGCAGCCTGAGTGTAAAAGTGAGTTATATTGCTGTCGGTCACAGTATTTGCTGTTCTCTTGATTCACCTAACGTATACCTGTTGTTAATGTTTATTACTTCCCATAGAGGTCTTACAGTAAAGCTGATCTCTGTGTTTTATTATAAAGTGTGTGCTTTTTATTGGTCCTTGCACTTACACTATTACCAGGTGAGTCATTTGGGACTGAGACAGTTCTTGGGGTTGAGAGGCAGAGTGGCGGAGTGAACAAACTTAAGCAGCCCCTTCAGGGGTATCACTACACACATACATACATTTTTATATATATATATATATATATATATATATATATACACACACACATACATACATATACACCCACACACCCACATATATACACACATTTGTTTCTGTTATCTTCAAGTTGGGTGTTGGCCAGTAAAACACTTCTAGTCCTAGGATTACAACACTCACTCTCTCATCTTTATCAGGGCGAGAGAAATAAAGATAGAGCTATTTCCATAACAGAGGGTTTGGTTTTGAAGTACAAAGAGAACAATGTAACTGATAAAGGTCAGTGCAGACAGAGAGCACAGGAGGAAATCCCTTCACAAGATTTATGCCAAGAGCAACAGGTATTTTTTGAACATATTAAACAGATATAAAAACATGCTTTTAATGGTATATTTAACAGATCAAAAGATACAAAATAAGAAAGGTTTATTGTTAAGGTCTACATACACTTTAAATACAATAAAAAAACAGAAGTTCAGCCTCCTGGCTAACCACCACATTCTTTGGGGTTGATTTACAAATAATTTGCATAGTAACAGTGCATGTTCCACAGTTGGCCACTAGATGGGCTAAGTGTCATAGGAATCTCCTATACCACTTAGCGCCATCCAGTGGACAAATGCTACGTTTTCTGTTTACAAAAAAAAAATATTTTCTATAAAAAAATACAGAATACAGCCTGTTTACATTTTTTTTTGCCCCATTCACACAAAACTAATGCACATGCACTTTCACTGGATGAGTGTCTGTGCAAACCCTTTATAAATCAGCCCTTCTGGGTTTGTTACACTCTCAGCCTGTTCCATTATAGACTGAAACTCCTCCAGTTTCTCACAGCTACTCTTTATCAAGTATGATAGGGCTTATTAAGTTATTAATCCCCTATCTACTCCAAAACAGCCAGTTTGCAGGGAGTCAGTCTACCTGATTGAATTCTGGACAATAAATACACTTCATCCTGGACATATCAGCCAATAAATGTTCCATCCGGCTCAATGACTTGTATATTCACATTTACGAAGGCGAGTGCAGGGCCACTCATGGCCCAAAATTCAGTGGATTCAACAAGAATTAAACAGAACTTGAGTTGCATATTGGCAGCCTTATTTTGGCCATATCTCATTTCATTCTAATGCCTGGTACACACTATCAGTTTTTTAATTCAATTAAAAAAACTGTACTAACTATCCAATCTTAGTACAGTGATCTCCCCGCTGAACTATTGTGTTCTGACAGGGGGACAGCCCCAGCATGCTCATTTGACAGAAGCCAGATGTTCAGACAGGCTGGCGTACACAGGAGCCAAATGTCGGCCGGTTTCTGTTGAACTGACAATACCAGCCACTATTGGACCATTGTGTACGGGGCTTAAAGCGCAATTGGCTGCACAATAAGCCTTAAAAGCCCCAGCTTTATTATTGGAACTGCTGGTAGTTATTGCCCAGGACTAACCACAGGATCTGAAGGGACCATAGTAGCACAGAAAAATACAATACTTTGGTATTTTGTTTAAAGGGGAAGCTCAATTACATTACTGTCATTTCATCCAACATAGCTAGATGGGGCAGAGCTGGATCCAATCATGTGACCGCTGTGCCAGCCAATTACAGCAATCAAGTGATATTGAAGCTGCCTCCACCTCCTGGCTCTAAAACCACTATAAAGGCCTATAAAGGGCTGCTGGAAGGTGCTGGGAAGGCGTTAATAGCATCCTTATAGATCATTAAGTGTACAAAAACTAAGCTATTTTATGGCCCTAAGAACATGTTATAGGCCTCATAACCAGTTCCCAACCACGCTATAGCCGAAGGACAGCTACAGCTCAGTTGTGGAATCCTGGGACGACGTCCATGGACATCATTCCAGAACCTGTCCCCCTGCGCGCCTCCAGTGGCGCGCACCCGGCTCCGCCAGTGATTGCTGTGTCCTACAGACACAGCTGATCACGGGGTATGGTAAACAGCCAATCATGGCGGCCTTTTACCATGTGATCAGCTGTGTCCAATGACACAGCAGATCACTGGGTAAATACAGTTGCTGATTCTCGGCTGCACTTTCCTCACACTGTCACAGCGTGAGGAAAGTACTGCCAAGAACCGGCAGTTGTCAGTGAAGGGATTGGCACTGATCTTCAGGGCACTGAAGATCAGTGCCCTGATGAGCAGTGCTGCCCACCGTGCCACCCACCTGTTCCCAGCAGTGCCACCCACCTGTGCCCAACAGTGCCACCCACGAGTGCCGCCTATCCATGCCCATCAGTGCTGCCTATCAGTGCAGCTTCATCAACGCACATCGGTGAAAGAGAAAAATTACCTGTTTGAAAATTTTATAATAGAAACAAAGAAACTTTTTTTTTTCAAATTTTTTGCAATTTTTTTGTTTATAGCACAAAAAGTAAAACACTCAGGGGCAATTAAATACCACCAAAAGAAAGCTCTATTTGTGAGAAAAAAAAATGATAAAAATTTCATATAGGAACAGTGTTGCATAACCGCGCAATTGTCATTCAAAGTGCAACAGCGCTGAAAGCTGAAAATTAGCCTGGGCAGGAAGGGCCTAGTAGGCAAGTGGTTAAGGCCCTTTGTATATTTTAAGCTGACCACCATTGATATACAGTAGATAATACTTTTTCAGATATAACAACTGAAGTTCAAATATATAACTGTCTCTAATCTTGTTTTTCAAAAATTTCATGAGGCCGATTTACTGAAGTTAAGAAGATTTAGGTAATAGATTGTATGAATATTAACGTTAGTTATCCAATCATATGAAAATAAAGTGCGTGGTTACTTATATCTCCATGTTAGGATCATTGAAGTAAATATTCACACTATTTATTGGCAATCAGCCCAACTGTGTGTTTCCTAAGGAAATCCTGTTCTCAATGGAAAGCAAAACTATAATTTCAGGGCTGCAAGCTACAGGACAAGCCTCAGTGCAGTGCACCCACTGTATTACATTTTTAAATGTAATTTTTCATTCTAAAATACTTTAGTGATGAAAATGCACATGACTGATTATCACATATGTGAATACGAATATGCGAATACCAATATTCCCGAAAGTATATATCACACAAATATATATAAAAAATATATATATATATATATCAGTCCAAAAATAGATAGGAAATAAAATGAAATATATTGTTATAAAAGTCACTCTGTGCCAACTTCAATCATCAATCTTCATATTCAGCCTTTCAATGGCTCACAAAGAAACCTCAACATAAAAAGAAAAATCACATAGTGCATTATCTTAAATAAAACATAAATAAAACAGATGTGATAAATGCAAACAACCATGCATGATCACAAATAGTGAAAAAAGTGAAAGTGTCAAAACAGTGCAAGTGAATCAATCGAGTGAAAAATATGCATCCAAAAACAGCATGTGAAACACTGTGTCCACATCTATGGTGTAATGAGTGAATACCCTTACCAAAAATATGTAAATAATATGCCTTTACACCTCCCGGCGAGGGTATTATCACAAATTCTGCTTCAACCAAAGGATCATCACAGCCTCATGGATCAGATCAAGATGTCATCCAGATATAGTAGCTTTCAAGAATAACCATGAATCTCCACCAATCCACCAATGCCCACCATATATAGAATAAATCATAGTGTAAACCCACATATACAATTTAAAATACTTTATTGAATATGCTTACATCATGATTCCTCTTTAATCGCTTGCCGCCCTGCCACTGTGTATATACGTGTGCAGGGCGGCAGTGGAGCGCAAAACCACGTTTTAAAACGGGTTCCGTGCTCCCGACACTTTCGCCGGCAGGGGGCGCGCGCGCTCCCGCCAACCCGCGGGTGACACGATTTGATCCAGGAGGGATCAATCATTAGATTTCAGCCAGTGATTTCTGGCTGAAATCACATGATCGGTCCCTGTCCTATCCTGTCCTGTGTTGACATATACACAGGGCAGGATATGATGTCATTCTTCTCTGCCTGGACACATTCCGTTCCAGACAGAGAAGAAGACACAGTAAAAGTGAGTACACAAGCACTACACTACAGTTAGAACACACCTAGGACACATTTAACCCCCTGATCGCCCCCCCCCCAGTTAACCCCTTCACTGCCCTGTCACCAGTGTCACTGATCAGTGAGGCGATTTTTACTGATCAGTGTCGCTGGCGACTTCCGATAGAGTTAGCGCCCCTCCCAGATAGCGCCAGTTTGCCCGCCAGTACACCAGTAATCCCGTTTAACCCCTTGATTGCCCCCCCCAGTTAACCCCTTCACTGCCCTGCCACCAGTGTCACTGATCAGTGAACCAATTTTTACTGATCACTGTATCAGTGTCGCTGGCGACTTCCGATAGTGTTAGCGCCCCTCCAAGATAGCGCCAGTTTGCCCGCCAGTACACCAGTAATCCCGTTTAACCCCTTGATTGCCCCCCCCAGTTAACCCCTTCACTGCCCTGTCACCAGTGTCACTGATCAGTGAACCAATTTTTACTGATCACTGTATCAGTGTCGCTGGCGACTTCCGATAGAGTTAGCGCCCCTCCCAGATAGCGCCAGTTTGCCCGCCAGTACACCAGTAATCCCGTTTAACCCCTTGATTGCCCCCCCCAGTTAACCCCTTCACTGCCCTGCCACCAGTGTCACTGATCAGTGAACCAATTTTTACTGATCACTGTATCAGTGTCGCTGGCGACTTCCGATAGTGTTAGCGCCCCTCCAAGATAGAGCCAGTTTGCCCGCCAGTACACCAGTAATCCCGTTTAGCCCCTTGATCGCCCCCCCAGTTAACCCCTTCACTGCCCTGTCACCAGTGTCACTGATCAGTGAACCAATTTTTACTGATCACTGTATCAGTGTCGCTGGCGACTTCCGATAGTGCCCCTCCCAGATAGCGCCAGATTGCCCGCTAGTACACCAGTAATCCCATTTAACCCCTTAATCTCCCCCCCCCAGTTAACCCCTTCACTGCCCTGTCACCAGTGTCACTGATCAGTGAACCGATTTTTACTGATCACTGTATCAGTGTCGCTGGCGACTTCGGATAGTGTTAGCGCCCCTCCCAGATAGCACCAGTTTGCCCAATAGTGCACCAGAAATCCCATTTAACCCCTTGATTGCCCCCATCCCCCCCCCCCAGTTATCCCCTTCACTGCCCTGTCACCAGTGTCATTGATTACAGTGAACAGATTTTTACTGATCACTGTATTAGTGTCACTGGTGACTTCCGATAGTGTTAGCGCCCCTCCTAGATAGCGCCAGTTTACTGCTAATGCACAGCATTTTTTTTACCAAAAACATGTAGCAGAATACATTTTGGCTTAAATTTATGACTAACTTTGAGTTTACTATATATTTTTTATAGCTGAAAGTAGAAAATATTGTTTTTTTTCAAAATTTTTGTGTTTTTTTTTGTTTATAGCGCAAAAAATAAAAAGCGCACAGGTGATCAAATACCACCAAAAGAAAGCTCTATTTGTGTGAAAAAAAGGACATAAATTTTGTTTGGGTACAGCATTGCATGACCGCGCAATTATCATTTGAATTAGTGCAGCGCTGTATAGCAAAAAAAGGCATACATTACAGTATCTATACCATAGCGTGTAGACGCTATAACTTTCACACAAAGCAATCAATATACACTTATTAGGATTTTTTTTACTAAAAACATGAAGCAGAATACATTTTGGCTTAAATTTATGACTAACTTTGAGTTTACGATATATTTTTTATAGCTGAAAGTAGAAAATATTTTTTTTTTCAAAATTTTCGTGGTTTTTTCGTTTATAGCGCAAAAAATAAAAAGCGCACAGGTGATAAAATACCACCAAAAGAAAGCTCTATTTGTGTGAAAAAAAGGACGTAAATTTCGTTTGGGTACAGCATTGCATGACCATGCAATTATCATTTGAATTAGTGCAGCGCCAAACAGCAAAAAAAGGCCTGGTCATTAAGGGGGGTAAATCCTCTGGGGCTCAAGTGGTTAAAATAGTTTTTATCAGAATATCCAAACCTCTCAGAGTTCCCTGGTTCCTCCACATGGACTTCTATGAGGTTTTCCCAGATTCTAAAATGGCCACCAGATCACTTTCAGTTCCTCTATGCATCTGACACCCCTTCCCTTGACATGTTTCATCACCTGACTTAATCATAAGGGATGAAGATGCCAGACAAGAAGGATCAATTTATACCCCTCTCCAGCATGGTGCCGAGACCAAAACCGCCATGTTGGAGTGGGGAAACATAGAAGTCCATGTGGAGGAACCAGGGAACTCTGAGAGGTTTGGATATTCTGATACAGGCTATTTTAAAGAGGAATCATGATGTAAGCATATTCAATAAAGTATTTTAAATTGTATATGCGGGTTTACACTATGATTTATTCTATATATGGTGGGCATCGGTGGATTGGTGGAGATTCATGGTTATACTATATCTGGATGACATCTTGATTTGATCCATGAGGCTGTGATGATCCTTTGGTTGAAGCAGAATTTGTGATAATACCCTCGCCGGGAGGTGTAAAGGCATATTATTTACATATTTTTGGTAAGAGTATTCACTCCTTACACCATAGATGTGGACACAGTGTTTCACATGCTGTTTTTGGATGCATATTTTTCACTCGATTAATTCACTTGCACTGTTTTGACACTTTCACTTTTTTCACTATTTGTGATCACGCATGGTTGTTTGCATTTATCACATCTGTTTTATTTATATTTTATTTAAGATAATGCACTATGTGATTTTTCTTTTTATGTTGAGGTTTCTTTGTGAGCCATTGAAAGGCTGAATATGAACATTGATGATTGAAGTTGGCACAGAGTGACTTTTATAACATCATATTTATTTAATTTTATTTCTTATCTATTTTTGGACTGTTATATATATATTTTACATATATATATATATATATATATATATATATATATTTGTGTGATATATACTTTTGGGAATATTGGTATTCGCATATTCATATTCACAGTTTTTACACTTTTTGGGGGAAAGTGTATCTTTATGCTATTTATAGCCTTATTGTATTGAATTATTCAAGGGATACCGTAAAATTCACATATATTATGATTATCACATATAGAAGAAAAAACTAGAACTTGTTTAAATTAATCATAATGTCTTTTGTATAGTAGCCTAACAAATGTAGGTCATCAACATTTTAACTTCATTCCCAATTACTGTATCTGAAGGGTGAATTGCATTGGAGTCAAATGCATTGGTCATATCCCATCCATTGACAAAACCCACATTTAGGTTAGTGAAAACGATTTCCATTATTGAATAATGAACAGAAGCATGAAAATCGCTTATGGCTTCAAAGTGTTTGTCCATCTCACCTGTATTCTCAGTCTTAATGATAACTTTAGTTTGTGGACTTCTTAGAAAGAGACGTTCAATAGCACGTCGTATATTAAGGAGCCTTTTAATGAAATAATAAGTGGGATATGCTCTAAAATGTACCCCTATATTTAGTATAATCACAGTACGCTGATCACCTCTAATTAAGTCAATTTCTCGAGTAATAGTGCGCTCCTCCTTCCAGGACTGATATGAGCCAGTGATGAATGGATAGGTGTGCCTTTTCCAGGATATCTTCATATTCCTTTTCAGGTCCAAATTTAAAAGCTGCTTTGACCAATTGTCATCATAAAGGTAGAATTGTGCCAATGCTGAGGGAAAAAAAAATATTTGAATTGAGAGCATACATAGAATGAAGTTACCTTTGTATATCTTATTTAATTTCTTGGTTGCCATAAAAAAATGTATATTATACAGTATATTACATATTAATATAGTTACGTATTAACCCCCATAAAACAAACATACAACACCAAGTCCACCCCCCCCTTCCTAGACTGCTCTCTTAGCGATCCAGATTTCTATCTGCTTTCCCTACATTCTTACCCTCTAGTTCAGGAGTGCTCAACCTGTAGCCCTCTGAGCCCTCTGGTGTGGTCCTCAACCTCAAACCAGGGATGTACGCTTCTAGTATATCCTGCAGGTTTGGTACACTTTCTACAGTTGTGGCCAAAATTATTCAACCCCCACTGAAATTGAGTGTTTTGGCCAGTTTGACATTGCTTTTGATCATTCAGTCATCTTGCTTACATTTACATTAAAGAGGCACTTGTAGGTCAGACAAATATAACATAACAGTTATAATGAAATAACCACAAATGTCTTTTCTGTGCTCACAGCATTATCAGTTTTATTCAACCCCCAAGTGACATTCAATCTTAGTACTTAGTACAGCATCCTTTTACAGTTATAACAGCTTTTAAACGTGAAGCATAGCTTGACACAAGTGTCTTGCAGCGATCTACGGGTATCTTCGCCCATTCTTCATGGGCAAAGGCCTCCAGTTCAGTCACATTCTTAGGCTTGCGCACTGCAACTGCTTTCTTTAAGTCCCACCAGAGGTTCTCAATCGGATTTAAGTCTGGTGACTGCGATGGCCACTCCAAAATGTTCCAGCCTTTCCTCTGCAACCATGCTCTAGTGGACTTGGAGGTATGCTTGGGATCATTGTCCTGTTGAAAGGTCCAACGTCTCCCAAGCCTCAGGTGTGTGACGGACTGCATCACGTTTCCATCCAATATCTCCTGGTACTGAAGAGAATTCATGGTACCTTGCACACGCTGAAGCTTCCCTGTACCTGCAGAAGCAAAACAGCCCCAAAGCATGATTGACCCTCCACCATGCTTCACAGTAGGCAAGGTGTTCTTTTCATCATAGGCCTTGTTCTTCCTCCTCCAAACATAGCGTTGATCCATGGGCCCAAACAGTTCTAATTTTGTTTCATCAGTCCACAGAACACTATCCCACAACTTTTGTGGTTTGTCCACATGGCTTTTGGCATACTGCAGTCGACTCTTCTTATTCTTTGGAGACAGCAAGGGGGTACGCCTGGGAGTTCTGGCACGGAGGCCTTCATTACGCAGTGTGCGTCTTATTGTCTGGGCTGAAACTTCTGTACCCACATCTGACAAATCTTTTCTCAGTTCCTCAGCAGTCACACGGGGACTTCTCTCCACTCTACGCTTCAGGTAGCGCACAGCAGTCGAAGTCAGCATCTTCTTTCTGCCACGACCAGGTAGCGTTTCAACAGTGCCCTTTGCCTTGAATTTGCGAATGATGCTTCCTAAGGTGTCTCTTGGTATGTTTAACATCTTTGCAATCTTCTTATAGCCATTGCCCTTCCTGTGAAGAGAAATCACCTCTTCTCTTGTCTTCCTGGACCATTCTCTTGCCTTCACCATGTTTGTAACCACACCAGTAAATGTCTAGAAGGAGCTGAGTATCACAGTCATTTTAAAGCTGCCTAATTGGTGCTTATTATGCTTGATTGCTGCTCGGTGACATCCACAGGTGTTTTCAATACCTGATGGAAAGCACCTGTATGAACCTCTGTTCTTCAGAGTGGTAGTCTTTAAGGGGTTGAATAATTGTGGCAATGAAGAAACCACATAAGAACCATTTACTACTGTATTACATAAACAATTGATGTCATTTTAGTTGCATTTGGGTAGTTACAACGTCCTTGTAGGATTTGATTCTGAATACAATTCCAAATGTACACTATAGTCCCTAAACCCCTTTACAGCATTGGGGGTTGAATAATTTTGGCCACAACTGTAAATGCACACCAAAACTCCTGAATGCAAGAGTTTTGGTATGCTTTCAGAAAGTGCACCATACCTGCAAGATATAATAAAATAAAAGTATGGCAAACCACAGCTAACCTGCAGTAAAGCTGCAGGTGCACTGTGCTGAACCCACAGCATGGCTGGATCTAGGGGGTGCTGGGGTGGGCTGTGCCCCCCCAGATTTCAGTTGTGCCCCCCCCAGGCTGGGTACCCCCTCCTCCCATGTATTTGTGCCACATACTCCCCCCCTCCCTGCACTCACGGCCAGCCACATCTAAAGTGATCAGTCTAGAGAGGAGAGAGTGGGGAGGAGATGCGGGCTCTTTGTGATCTCCCCTCCTATCATAACAGCAGGTTACATAGGATCACTATTACATCCCAAGGTACACGACTTCATTACACCTCCCCCCATCCACATATCCAAGAGTTGAGCAGTCTTTGGAGGAGTTGAGAAGAGTAATGAAGCCGTGTACCACCGGATGTAATAGCGATCCTATATAACCTGCTGTATGGAGGATAGCTGTTATGACAGGAGGGAAGATCACAGAGTTTCCGCATCTCCTCACTACTCCACTACTCCTGTGGTTTCCGCATGCAAGATTGGAGGAGGGGGAGCTCGTAGAGGATGGGTGGAGGGGTTATTTGTGCTGGGAAGGGTAATTGGGAGGGGAAGATGTTGTAGGAGACAGGATTGGGGAAGATTTGTGCTAGGAGTTGGGAATTTTGGGGCAAGGGGGGTTATGCTAGGAGGGGGAAATTGGGGGGGGGGGGGTTAATGTTAGCTGGGGGGAATTGAGGGTGATATGTGCTACTAGAGTGATTTGGGTATGGGGGATTTGTGCTGGGAATAGGTCATTTTTAGGTGGTTGTGCTAGGATGAGGAATTTGGGGGGGGGGGGGGGTTTGTACTAGAAGGGGGGATAGGGAAGGGAATATGTACTAGTAGGGGGGATTTGTACTAGAAGGGAGGATTGGGGAGGCATTTGTACTAGAAGGGGGATTTAGGTGGGAGGATTTGTACTAGGAGGTGGGATTTGGGGGGGAGGATTTGTACTGGGGGTAGGATTTGTGCTGAGATCGGGGTGGTTTAGGGGGGAGTATTTGAACGAGGATGGGAGATTTTAGGAGAGGATTTACACTAGGAGTGGGGATTTGGGGGAGAGGGTTTGTGCTAGAAATGGGGGGAATTTGTACTAGGAAGGGTGATTCTAGGAAAGAATTTGTACTAGGAGTGGGGATTTGGGGAGAGGACTTGTGCTAGGAGGAGGAGGAGGGGGATTTGTACTAGAAGGGGGAATTTGGTAAAGGATTTACTCTAGGAGTGAAGATTTGTACTAGGGGGGAATTGGGGAGAGAATTTGTACTAGGAGTAGGGCTTTGGGGGAGAGGGTTTGAACTAGGAGGGGGGATTTGGAAGTAAAGAGGATGTGCTAGGAGGGGTGATTTTTGGGCATGTAAGATTTGTTAAGGATTGTGGGGATTTGAGCTACAGTGGGGATCGAAAGTTTGGGCACCCCAGCTAAAAATTTGTATTAATGTGTATAAAGAAGCCAAGGAAAGATGGAAAAATCTCCAAAAGGCATCAAATTACAGATTAGACATTCTTATAATATGTCAACAAAAGTTAGATTTTATTTCCATCATTTACACTTTCAAAATAACCGAAAACAAAAAAATGGCGTCTGCAAAAGTTTGGGCACCCTGCAGAATTTATAGCATGCACCGCCCCCTTTGCCAAGCTGAGACCTGCCAGTGTCATGGATTGTTCTCAATCATCGTCTGGGAAGACCAGGTGATGTCAATCTCAAAGATTTTAAATGCCCAGACTCATCTGACCTTGCCCCAACAATCAGCACCATGGGTTCTTCTAAGCAGTTGTCTAGAAAACTGAAACTGAAAATAGTTGACGCTCACAAAGCTGGAGAAGGCTATAAGAAGATAGCAAAGCGTTTTCAGATGTCAATATCCTCTGTTCGGAATGGAATTAGGAAATGGCAGTCATCAGGAACAGTGGAAGTTAAAGCAATATCTGGAAGACCAAGAAAAATATCAGACAGAACAGCTCGCAGGATTGTGAGAAAAACAATTCAAAAACCCACGTTTGACTGCACGATCCCTCCAGAAAGATCTGGCAGACACTGGAGTTGTGGTACACTATTCCACTATAAAGAGATACTTGTACAAATATGGTCTTCATGGAAGAGTCATCAGAAGAAAACCTCTTCTACGTCCTCACCACAAAAATCATCGTTTGAACTTTGCAAATGAACATATAGACAAGCCTGATGCATTTTGGAAATAAGTTCTGTGGACCGATGAGGTTAAAATTGAACTTTTTGGCCGGAATGAGCAAAGGTACGTTTGGAGAAGAAGGGGCACAGAATTTAATGAAAAGAACCTCTGTCCAACTGTTAAGCATGGGGTTGGATCAATCATGCTTTGGGGTTGTGTTGCAGCCAGTGGCACAGGGAACATCTCAGTAGAAGGAAAAATGGATTCAATAAAATTTCAGCAAATTTTGGATGGTAACTTGATGCCATCTGTGAAAAAGCTGAAGTTAAAGAGAGGATGGCTTCTACAAATGGATAATGATCCTAAACACACCTCGAAATCCACGGGGGATTACATCAAGAGGCGTAAACTGAAGGTTTTGCCATGGCCTTCACAATCTCCTGACCTCAACATAATTGAAAATCTATGGATAGACCTTAAAAGAGCAGTGCGTGACAGACAGCCCAGAAATCTCAAAGAACTGGAAGACTTTTGTAAGGAAGAATGGGCAAAGATACCTCAAACAAGAATTGAAAGACTCTTGGCTGGCTACAAAAAGCGTTTACAAGCTGTGATACTTGCCAAAGGGGGCAGTACAAGATATTAACTCTGCAGGGTGCCCAAACTTTTGCAGACGCCATTTTTTTGTTTTCTGTTATTTTGAAAGTGTAAATGATGGAAATAAAATCTAACTTTTGTTGACATATTATAAGAATGTCTAATCTGTAATTTGATGCCTTTTGGAGATTTCCTTGGCTTCTTTATGCACATTATTACAAATTTTTAGCTGGGGTGCCCAAACTTTTGATCCCCACTGTAGAAGGTGGATTGGGGAGCAAAGATTTGTACTGGAACTGTGAGGATGGGGAATTTTTGCATATTTGTTTGGGTAGAATTTGGGCTTTCAGAAGGGATTTATGCTTAGGGGTGAGCGTGTTGATTATTGCTGGGGTTTTTTTGGGGGGAGCAGTTTGTCACCTTCACCTTTGGTGCTGGATGCAGTCCCAGCACTGCCCGCACTGCACACAAGACACTCAACAGATCTTTTCCTCCCCACATAGCACAAAGCTGAGATCAGATTCCCCACAGCATCAATCTGCACAATGTGTAGCTGGCTGAAGTTGCAGTTCCAACCTGTGAAATTCCCTAATTGGATTGACAGCTACAGTAGCCAGCTACACATTGTGTGGAGGGAAGCTGTTCTCAGCTATGTGCTTTGTGGGGAGGAGAAAATTTCTTAAATGCCCTGCCAGCAGTGACCCTGTCCTTAACTCTGCTGACCACTGTCTTCCACCATGCTGACTCTTGTACCCTGCCCTGCTAACCCCTGTCCTCTGCACTGCTGACCCCTGCACACTGCCCTACAAACTACCGACCCCCTGTACACTGCTCTACTGACTCTTATACACTGCCCTGCTGACCTTGCATCCTCTGCCCCCTCTGACATTTTTACTGCACCCCCAAATCAGACAGGTTAGATCCTGCCCTGACCCACAGTGCAGGTAAACCACAGTGCAACAGTATGAAAGCAGCCTTAAATAAACTGTAAAAAAGAAAACATGGCACATTGACATGATACAGTATATGATATCCATATGATGTCCATGTCCCCTCTTTCTTCACATGGACATCACATGTAGGTTTCCCATTTTTTATTGTTACAGTTTGTGGCAACAGCAATGATTGCTATATGGAGTAAGGGTAAGTAACTGTTTATGTGTTCTTCCTCTCTCTTTTTTGCAGCAATTTCTATAGTTTCTGAACCCTTTCCTTCCCTATGGTGACCCTTGTGATTGTAGAACGTTTGGAGTTCTGGCATTTCTGTCCCAGTGTGGGCCTCATCTGGTGACAGCACATCTACCACATCCATGTTTATTTCTGCCAATCTAGTCTGTTCCTTTACATATTGGGTTAGTGTTTCTCTGTTTAACATATACAGTATGCTATAATGATATGTTTTTTCTGTGTGTGCAGTATCCATATGTAGCAGGCTCCTTGTACAAGAGAATTCAGAAGGAATCACACGTTCTTCAGTCGGTCCTCCCTCTCCCTCCCCTATTGTAAAATCTGGGCATTCTGCCAAGCTCATGACTCATCCACTTCACAGTAAAGAGCTCTCAGCAAAGGACGCTGGGAAGGGGAGGAAGCAGGAAGTGAAGGGGAGAACAGAGAGACACACGAGGTGGGAGAAACACAGGGACACGTGGAGCCCGTCCAAGGAGAGAAGGAGGCACTACAGCACTCATCGCGGATAGAGGGACCCTGCTGTGTGTTCGGAGTCTGGTGAGCTGTCCCACTGGGAGAGAGTAAGACACACCATTTACACTTTTCATATAGACTGGGACATCCGCACCCCACTGCTGGGATCTCACCCATCCGGGGCCCTGTGCAAGCCACAGATCCCTCTGCCTGCTTTGTCCCTCACCACCAGTGTAATTGAGACTGTCTGCCCCGGGGACTGACACATACTGGGAGATTGCATCCTGCGACTGCTCCTGGTCTGGAGGGTGCTTTGTGTTGCTCTAGACACTGAGATTGGATCCTCTTAGCCCAGAAACCTAGTGAAATCTGATGTAACCCACACCAGCTGAAACTCCAAAGAAGCCTTCAGCTGCTATTTACTTCATTGTAAGGACTAAACGTGCACCAACTAGAGCTCCACCGTTACAAGGACTGAAGTGGGGGAATCTGGCTTAGTAGCTTTATTAGAGGTACCTCTTTATTGCATTCTGTTCTGACTCTGAGGTGATTTTTTGGCTAACGCCCCTCAGAAGCAGAATCATACACCGGTGTGGGTAATACATTTCATTGATAGAGCATAAGTACGTTTATTTGTTTGATATCAGTTGTATTCTGCTTAAAGTGCAGCTCTGCCATCCGGAGACTCTTGGCTGTGAAGCCCTCTAGTGGCAGACCAAATTTACTGCATTGCACAAAGAAGAAAAGCAAGTTTTGAAGTTGAAAGGGGAACCCCACCCCTCTACACTGCATTTCATTCTCCATAAAGTTGTTCTTGTTTCATTTAACCCTGTGTCTGCAAATTTCTTGGTGGTGTATTTGCTAATCATTACCAGTTGTGCCAGAGGGATTGGGATTGCTTAGGGTTGGATTTATTGAGCGCAGGACCCATAATATATTCCAGCTTGTCCCAAGGGGCAGTGCTACATGTGGGGGCTCGTCCGGGATTCTTGCTGCTCAATTACCCAACAACCACTCAAGCAGTGCCCTATACCAGCTCCTAAGATGGACGTCGCAGCTGCGACCAAGTGGTGCAGCAGGGAAAATGCTTGCCCAGAACGGAGTGTAGTGGTCGAGTTCCCCAGAGAAATGGGGACCGAAGAACAGATTACCAAGATAGTGAATGCACTACCCATAGAGGGAAAGAAAACGTGGGTGATAGATGTGATACCCGCCTCAGACACCACCCTGGCATATGCCCTGCTACAGTGGAAGAAGGGGATCCCTGACAGTTTCCAAGGAGCCAATATCCAAATAGAGGATGGGACAAGGCTCCAGTTACTTCAGTTGAACACCCCAGGGCCTAGTTGTGCAAAACCTGAGAGGGAAGAACCCCTGTCCCAGACACCTCTAGCCACCATAGGCCCGGAATTCCTCACTGCATTGGGGGACTTCATGTTAAAATGCCATAAAGACCCCTCTCCATACACAGGGATGTATCGGAAGCTCCGATTCTTCTCGGGTAGGCAACCAATACCCACCGGGGAGGATGGCTTTGAAGAGTGGCTAGATCAAGCCATGCAAGCACTAAGTGAATGGGACATTCCTGAGGCCCACAAGAAACAGAGGATTACGGAGAGCCTAAGGGGCCCTGCATTGGAGGCCATTCGCAACCTAAAACTTAGCAAACAGGATTGCACTGTTCAGGGCTATCTAGATATTTTACAAGATTTATTTGGGCATACTGAAAAGGCTTCAGACCGCATCTATCAGCTAGAGCATACCTTCCAAAATGAAGGGGAGAAACTCTCCAGTTACATGGGACGTCTAGACAAGATAATACACCAAATTCTGCTAAAAAGGGGAATAGGCCCTGAAAGAGTAGATGAGGTTCGGGCGCAACAAGTCCTACAGGGAGCCAGGCCCCTAGACCCCATTGCCATTCTCTTATGAACTCGCGAGATGGTGGCCTCCTGAACTATCCAGACTTGATCCGGACTGTGAGACAGGAGGAAGCCATGTTGGATGACAAATAGAGACAGTCAGACTCTGTTGTAGGGGTCCGGGTAGTCAATGTTGGAGGTGACACCCCTGAAGTTGAACTCCTTAAGACTCAGGTGTCTCAACTAATGGAGATGGTGACCTTGCTAATGGCGGGACCGTCGGGTTTAGCGAGAGAGACGAGAGCAGTTTCTGAAAACCTGTCAGGAGTTGCCCCAACGCAAGCAACTAGTCCTACCATTCAAATGACCTGCTTTAATTGTGGAGGGACCGGACATGTCAGGAGAGTCTGTCCGAGCCCCAGGAAGCCTGAAGCTAAGCGCCAAAAGCCGGCGGAAAACTTCAGAGGGCCCTGGTGAAGGAGCAACCCAGGGACCCCACCACCGCAGCTAGCTTCACTCAACCAAGTAAAATGGGGGCGAGGAGAAAATCTGGTCCTATCCAGAAGGACCCCACCATCCCTTTCAAACAGCCTAGGGAAAATGCCATTTCACCTCAGGGAGTCAGTGCACACCTCAAACCTGGGAGTCAACCACGGCTTAGGCCGAGCCAAAACTCCCCCATGAGGGGAGTAAGGATAAGAACTGCAGAACAGAAGAAGACGGCTACCTGTTCACCACTCCCTGAGAATTTAGTGGGACCCTCCCCTGTTGTCCCGATTCAGGTAGAAGGGATCTATACCAGGGCTCTTCTGGACACCGGAGCCCAAGTAACCCTTCTGTACCGAGACTTCTACGACAAGCATCTGAAGCATTTGCCCTTGCAGAAGCTGGAAGATCTGGAGATATGGGGCATAGGAACCCAGAAGTTTCCCTATGATGGTTACCTATCGGTCAAACTAACTTTTGATCCTTCCATGACAGGGAAGGCTGAGACTTTCGAAGCCTTAGCTGTCATCTGTTCCCGACCACCTGGGGCCAATAGGAGTTCCCTAATCATAGGGACCAACACCAATCTTGTCAGAAGGCTGTTGGCGCCCTTGGTTGAAGAGCCCAATGATCGACCCACTTCTGTACATCCCATGCTGAGGCAAGCATATCAGCGCCTGGTACAAGAGAGGAGAGCCCCAGCGGAAAGAATAGGGAAGATATGGCGCCTGGATCAACACGAGAAGGTGCTACAACCCGGAGAGGTGGCGTGTTTACAGGCATCAGTCAAATTGACCTGGAAACAGCCAGGCCCCTTCATTGTCTTTGAGGCTGGTGGCTGTGAATAGAACACAGGAGTGGAGATCCTCCCTGAGGTAGTGTCAACAAAAGCGCTACGGAGGAGCCACGGAAAGGTTTCGGTCAGTGTTCGTAACCCAACTGCTGCCCCAGTGAAAATCCCAGCTCGGGTGCTGTTAGGACATGTGGATCCTGCAACCCCAAACTTGCCCACTGAGCTAGGGGACGGAAGAGAGAAAGAAATCCCTGTCGATGTGTTTTACCCAAAGAACACCCCCCTTTCCCCAGAATGGAGAGAGAGAGCGAAGAATCAACTCCTAAGGTGGCGGGCTGCATTCTCCAGAAGTGAGTTCAATGTGGGGAGTGCCCATCATCGGATCCGGCTTCAAGAGCCCCATTCAGGGAAAGGGTTCGACGAGTTCCATTGGGAGATTTGGAAGACCTGCGTGAGCAACTGGCAGAGTTGAAGAGGACAGGCATCATCAGAGAGTCCCGAAGCCCATACGCCTCTCCGATAGTGGTGGTCCGGAAGAAGAATGGATCTCTGAGATTGTGCATTGACTACCGGACGCTAAACCGAAGAACTGTTCCTGATCAGTATACCACCCCCAGGATAGAGGATGCTTTGCAAAGCCTATCAGGGGCAAAGTGGTTCAGTGTGCTGGACCTGAAGAATGGGTATTACCAGATCCCCATGCACCCGGAAGACCGAGAGAAGACCGCGTTCATAACCCCAATAGGGTTCTTGAATTCGACCGGATACCTCAAGGTTTGTGCAACTCTCCAGCCACCTTTCAAAGGCTGATGGAGAAGACGGTGGGTGACATGAATTTAATTGAAGTACTGGTATACTTGGACGACATCATTGTGTTCGGGAAGACCCTGGAGGAACATGAGGAGAGATTGGAGAAGGTGCTCAAGAGACTTCATGATGAGGGATTGAAGATGTCTTTGGAGAATTGCCAGTTTTACCAACCCTCGGTCAATTACCTGGGTCATATCGTATCTGCCGACGGAGTGGTCACTGACCCAAAGAAGCTGGAAGCTGTCACCTCATGGCTGAGACCCACAAATGTCACAGAGCTCAGATCTTTCCTGGGGTTTTGCTCCTATTATCGCAGATTCGTCCAGGGCTTCGCTCGGATAGCCCGCCCACTCAATGAACTGCTCAGGAATGAAGAAGACAATGATGCAGATTTTTCTAGACCTGCGAAGCCAGCAGTGGGACCAAGGAGGCCTAGGGAATCTATTCAAGGACAATGGACAACCCAGTGTGAAGAGGCCTTTGAACGGCTGAAAAAGAGTCTAACCACCGCCCCAATCCTGGCCTATGCAGACCCAGCCAAGCAGTACGAATTGCATGTGGATTCAAGTAGAGATGGGTTAGAAGGAGTCTTCTATCAAGAACAGAATGGATGCTTGCGACCTGTCGCCTATGTGAGCTGTGGTTTGGCGTCCGCTGAGTGGAACTACCCCACCCACAAGCTTGAATTCTTGGCCTTGAAGTGGGCAGTAGTGGACAAACTTCGATATTACCTATATGGAGCAGAATTCATGAAAAAAAACAGATAATAACCCCCTCACATACATTCTCACTACAGCTAAGCTGGATGCTACTGGCCACAGGTGGTTAGCTGCCTTATCAGAGTTCACTTTCAGCCTCAGTTATCGGCCAGGGATTGGGAATAGGGATGCAGATGCCTTATCCCGAAGACCTCACTGTTCCAAGTATTCCCCAGAAGAGTGGACTCAGGTGCCCTCTGAAGGGGTATGAGCCTTATGCCAAGGAGTGGAACACCGAACAATAGGTGGGTCCAGGGCAGAAGACATTGGGATTCGGCATCTGGCATTCCCAGATGTTATTGCAATGTCACCCAGGTTGGGGGTGAAGGCCTGCCCAAGCTTTCCAGGAAGGATCTGCGAAGAGATCAGTTGGAAGACCCCCTCTGCAGCCTAGTATTGAAGGCTTTAGAAAGCAAAAGCCCTGATTTGCTTCTTACGTCGTCGAGGGAGGCCTGGCGGCTACATCGTGAGTGGGATCGGCTACAGCTACGCCACGGAGTGGTCTACCGAAGGGGCCCCTCTGATGATCCTGAAGAGAAATGGCGGCTATTTTTGCCCGCAAAACACAGAGAAATGGTGCTGACCACTCTCCATGATGACCATGGCCATCTGGGACCAGAAAGAACCTTTTGTTTGGTAAGAGACCGCTTCTACTGGCCCTGCATGCGGACAGAAGTTGAAAGTTACTGTCATTCCTGCATCCGATGTATTCAGAGGAAGACTCTGCCTCAACGAGCTGCCCCAATGGGCCACCTTCAAAGTCAGGGACCCATGGAGTTGGTGTGCATTGACTCCCTGTGCCTGGAGTCGGATCAGAGTGGACAGGGAAATATCCTGGTAGTGACTGACCATTTTACCAGGTATGCCCAGGCTTTTCCTGCTAGAGATCAGTTAGCATCAACTGTGGCAAAGATTTTAGTAGAGAGGTTCTTTGTGCATTACGGACTACCACAACATATCCACTCAGACCAAGGGAGAAATTTCGAGAGCAACCTCATCAAGAGACTCTTGAGTCTACTAAGCATCCAAAAGTCGAGGACTACTCCATACCATCCTCAGGGAGATCCTCAGCCAGAGAGATTCAATCGTACCCTCCTGAATATGCTCAGGACTTTGACTTCAGTGCAAAAGCAACACTGGAGTAAGCATGTAACAGCCATCGTACATGCCTACAATAGCACTGCCAACGACGCTACGGGATACTCTCCTTACCGGCTGATGTTCGGCCAGGAAGCCCGACTGCCAGTAGACTTGGCTTTTGGAACCTCTGTAGACCATACCTCTGCAGCTTCCCATAGAGGATATGTGGACTGTCTAAGGAAAAGCCTGAAGATTGCTTATGAGAAGGCTCAAGCCACCTCAGACACCAGGGGTCAGAGAAACAAAGAGAACTTTGATCTCAGAGTGCGAGTACAGGACTTACAATCTGGAGACAGAGTCTTACTGAGAAATCTGGGTATCCCTGGAAAACACAAGTTGGCGGATCGGTGGCGATCAGAACCTTATGTCATCTGCAAACAATTGCCTGGATTGCCAGTTTACCAGATTCGACTGGAAAAGGGTGTTGGCCCACTCAAAACCTGGCACCGCAACCACCTTTTGCCTTTGTCAGATGCAGTCCGTCTACCATCACAATCTGATCCACAGTCTACGCCCTCAACTTCTCAGAGGACTAGACCTGTGACCTGGTCTCAACCCACACCACCTCCTGCAGATGAAGAGGACAGTGAGAGTGAGGAGGTAGGGACAGATTTGCTGTGGCGATCCGACATTTCTGAACCCACCACTCCTTCTTCCA
Organism: Staurois parvus; assembly: GCF_062004578.1. Classification (NCBI taxonomy): domain Eukaryota; kingdom Metazoa; phylum Chordata; class Amphibia; order Anura; family Ranidae; genus Staurois; species Staurois parvus. The sequence goes on along the minus strand of NW_028318167.1, from coordinate 7,135,758 downwards.
CTGGAGTGACTGACGTAGTTCCTCTTAGGCCAGAGGCTCCTGAATTTGTGCCTCAGGCCCAACCTGCAGAAGACTTGCAAGAGCCTGAGCCTTCTCCACCCGAGTTACCACCTGAAAACTCTGGGTCCATTGTTGATGAGGGAGAAGACGAGGAGGAAGCTAAACTGGGAGAGACAGAGAGCGTCGAGCAAGAAGCGAGGGTTGATGAGTCAGTAATGTCAGAACCAACATCGGAACCAACGCCAGAACCATTGCTAGTGCCCAGGGAACAGAGAGAGCGTAGAGTTATTCAACCCCCAAAAAGACTGACATATGATGTGTTGGGTGAAAACTCTGAAGAAGTAGTACATGCTTCTCAAAAGACTCTCATGACGCCTGGTTCTCCTACCGCAGTTTCGGTAGGGGACAGCCCCAACTCACCCCCTGGCACATCTGGTTGGGCCATTCCCATTAGTGTGGCCTATGGGCAGGACAACCCTCACTCTGCTACATGGTGGGAGGTTCCTCTGCCAGATTCTTATGCAAGTGTGAATGATTTAATTTCCTGTGTGTACTAACTTTGCTTTCTCTCCGCGTGTGAATAAAAAGCATGTAACAGGTTGCTCTTACTGCTGTCTTTGGAGGACCAAAGCTTCTCTGGTGGGGGGAGTGTGTAGCAGGCTCCTTGTACAAGAGAATTCAGAAGGAATCACACGTTCTGCAGTCGGTCCTCCCTCTCCCTCCCCTATTGTAAAATCTGGGCATTCTGCCAAGCTCATGACTCATCCACTTCACAGCAAAGGGCTCTCAGCAAAGGACGCTGGGAAGGGGAGGAAGCAGGAAGTGAAGGGGAGAACAGAGAGACACGAGGTGGGAGAAAGACAGGGACACGTGGAGCCCGTCCAAGGAGAGAAGGAGGCACTACAGCACTCAGCGTGGATAGAGGGACCCTGCTGTGTGTTCGGAGTCTGGTGAGCTGTCCCACTGGGAGAGAGTAAGACACACCATTTACACTTTGCATATAGACTGGGACATCCGCACCCCACTGCTGGGATCTCACCCATCCGGGGCCCTGTGCAAGCCGCAGATCCCCCTGCCTGCTTTGTCCCTCACCACCAGTGTAATTGAGACTGTCTGCCCCGGGGACTGACACATACTGGGAGATTGCATCCTGCGACTGCTCCTGGTCTGGGGGGTGCTTTGTGTTGTTCTAGACACTGAGATTGGATCCTCTCAGCCCAGAAACCTAGTGAAATCTGATGTAACCCACACCAGCTGAAACTCCAAAGAAGCCTTCAGCTGCTATTTACTTCATTGTAAGGACTAAACGTGCACCAACTAGAGCTCCACCGTTACAAGGACTAGAGTGGGGGAATCTGGCTTAGTAGCTTTATTAGAGGTACCTCTTTATTGCATTCTGTTCTGACTCTGAGGTGATTTTTTGGCTAACGCCCCTCAGAAGCAAAATCATACACCGGTGTGGGTAATACATTTCATTGATAGAGCATAAGTAAGTTTATTTGTTTGATATCAGTTCTATTCTGCTTAAAGTGCGGCTCTGCCATCCGGAGACTCTTGGCTGTGAAGCCCTCTAGTGGCAGACCAAATTTACTGCATTGCACAAAGAAGAAAAGTAAGTTTTGAAGTTGAAAGAGGAACCCCACCCCTCTACACTGCATTTCATTCTCCATAAAATGGTTCTTGTTTCATTTAACCATGTGTCTGCAAATTTCTTGGTGGTGTATTTGCTATTCATTACCAGTTGTGCCAGAGGGATTGGGTTTGCTTAGGGTTGGATTTATTGGGCGCAGGACCCATAATATATTCCAGCTTGTCCCAAGGGGCAGTGCTACACATATATGTACTATTTTCATAATTTCAGAAAAAAACCCAGAGTCATTAATTACACACCCCTGAAGAAGAGATGTTCTCGAAACTTGTCGGTTGTTAAGTGCTGATTTATTTTCCTCCCCTTTGGGTTTTAATATTTATCATCATGGTTGTTTTTTCACCTTAACTGATCGCCTGTATATTTTGTACACTTTGTCTTTTATTGTATGTTTTTAATTTTATTTGTAATAAACTTTATTTTTATATAATTCATGATGTTATTCTGGACATTCTGCTGCACCTAAAGTCCCCATTTACAGAGGGTTACTTCCAATAACATTTAGTATTGGGATGATTGCAGCCTCAGATTTCCCTTATCTATTACAGGTTATGAGGAGGGGAGAGGGAGGAGTGGGGTGGTCTTACAAACAGGAAGTCCCTGGGAATTAACAGCTTGTTTTAAAAATCAACAGCCTATTTCACAGCAACTACTGAGCTAACAAGAAGATGGGTGACATATTCAGCAAAGGTAGGAAATCAGCAACTAGGACATGTATAATTTTTTTTCCCGAGTTCTGTTTTAACAAAATACAAACACAAATAGAATATTGTATTAAAAAAAAATAAAAAATAATATAAACTCGCGCTTGGACTAGCCAAAACAGCAGCACTTACTTAGTCTGAACATTGGACCTAATACCTAAATTTAAGAAAATTAGTGCACTTGTTTCTTTAAATTCTCTTTAATTAACTGACAGCTGAGCAGCTTCTGAGCACTGAAAGAAAAGAGGTGCTCGTTAAGTAGCAGGAGCCCAGCCCTGACAGTATCCCCTCCTTGATGACCCCTCCCCCTCAGGGGGGCACCAGGCTTGAAGGGAAAACATGAATGGAAAGCTCGGAGGAGGGCAGGAACATGTACGTATGTAAATGATAAGACTCAAGAGCATTCCTATGGACCATAATCTCTCCAGTGACCTCGTTATTGTATGCTTCCACGAAACCTACAGGAGTCAATGATAGATTGTGTCTCCTATTCCTCATGGTTGTCAACCTGAATCGGGCAATGGGATGGTACTGAGCTGGTATAGCAGTTACACACCATATAGAGGTTAATAAGGAAACATGGAATATGTTGGAAATACGGAAGGAATAAAAGGAAAGAAGATCTAATGCGAATGCCATTGGGTTAACCTTACGAAGTATGCAAAAAGGCCCAATATAACGAGGTGCCAGTTTTAGTGAGGAAACATGGAGTCAGAGGTTACGGGAAGACAGCCAGACCCTCTCCCCAACTTAGTAGGAGGGTTCAGGTAGGCATCGACAGCCAGAATGGAATTTGTACTATGAAGTCTCTCTGGAGTGCTGCAAGGATTCTTGGATCTGCACCCAAGTGTAACAAAGTTCTCGAAGATGTTCCTCTAACACTGAAACTCCCTGCAGAATGAATGTATCAGACAACATGGATGGCCCCACAGTTCGCCATAAACGGAGATTAACAGGAGCCCAGCCGTGATAGAAATAATTAAAATATCACATATATATATATATATATATATATATATATATATATTGTGACAGTAGGTAGGTGAAATCACCTGGTTGCGTCCTGGATGGATGATACATTTGTCCAAGGTTCAGACTCTATGGGGATTTGTTCCACTAGGGGGAAGTGCTGAGTCCTTCAGCACTGGGTTAATGAGCCCAGCTGAAGGTAGTGAGCTCAATAAGGCTGTTATAAAACTTCCCAGCTTGCTTAGGGAGTTGCTCCAACCTGGAACCAGATCTGTGCCTGAACTGACTGGGGAGCAACATCCTATCTGTGTGCAGGGAGACAAAAGCCTGTGTGGCTAGCCTCCAACTACCAGCAACTAGGTATAGCATCAGGCTGTACCTAGTGGACAGCTAGGGAAGCTATTTGTACAGTAAGTAGCCAAGTTGGCCAGGATTTGATTTGATGTTTCTTTTTGGTTTGACGTTTTTCTGTAAATATTGTAAATAAACTGCACCTTTTTGTTTTTTACCTCCACTGTTGTTGTGCTGTGCCTGTGTTTTTGTGTTGTGCACCCATCCAGGGGGTCACACACACCCGCCTCTGAGCGAACCCCGTTACAATATATATATATATTTTCACATTACAGTATATACGCAGTCAACTATTTCATAATACAGAAATCCTAAAAATCATGTGCGAAAGCAAAATTAATTATGCCCAAAACATGTAATCTGATCCACAAAGATATTAATGTAATAATTCATGCAAATAAATATTAAATATAGCTAAATCCAAAAATGAATGTGTAAAAAAAAATATGAGATATAAAACAGGAGAAGCCTTATGGTGTTGCAAGCTCCAATACAATTTCTTGACGTTCAGCAGCATAAACAGCAGTATATCAAATAACATTTGGTTTCGGTTACTGACTCAGGGATGTCACAAGATCAGCTCTGGCTGACGCATTTCCTCTAAAAGGAGGACACAGAGTATAAATATTCATATTGAAATTGGAGCAAACCGCTGTCCACCAATCAAAAGCCGCAATAGCGTAAAAAAAAAAAAGAGTCTAAAAGACCTTAAAAATTTAAATTTAAAACTACCACACAAATTTCAGTCCAATTTGTCATAATTTGAAACAAAAACATTATTAAAAATAACAATTAAAAGCTAAGAAAAAAATATTAAAAAATAAAAAATGAAAGCATTAATAAACAGGCAGGTCACATCCTAACTTTAGCTATTATTAATTTAGCAATTGATGTCCCTGTCTTTATTTAACCTCCACAGGGTAAAGGTTTTAATTGCCATTGTCAATTGCTATTGTCAACAGGGAATGATCCCTTTGTGACACCGTGAGAAATGTTTGGAGAGACTGTGTCCCCTAAATCCATTACAGATATTTGTGAGATGGTCACCAATCCTTACACTCAGTGCCCTTGTGGTCTACCCCACATACTGCACACCGCACGGAAATTGAAGAAGGTAAACTAGTCCAGTAATGGATAACAAAAATGGTGAAAGGTTTGAGGAATAAAACATATCAAGAGCGACTTCTGTAACTTAATATGTACAGTATGGGAGAAAGGAGAGACATGTTTGAAACCTCTAAATACAGGTGAAACTTGAAAAATTAGAATATTGTGCAAAAGTTAATTTATTTCAGTAATGCAACTTAAAAGGTGAAACTAATATATGAGATAGACTCATTACATGCAAAGCAAGATAGTTCAAGCTGTGATTTGTCATAATTGTGATGATTATGGCTTACAGCTCATGAAAACCCCAAATCCACAATCCCAGAAAATTAGAATATTGTGAAAAGGTATATATTAGTTTCACCTTTTAAGTTGCATTACTGAAATAAATAAACTTTTGCACGATATACTAATTTTTTGAGTTTCACCTGTACATCAAGTGGGTGAATAAGGTTCAAGAGGGCAGTATTTTTAATATGAAACCAAGATCAAGAACACGGAAACATGACCTCAAACTAACTGGAGGAAAGTTCAAAACTAATCTTAGAAATTATTATTTTACTGAAAGGGTAGTTGATGCTTAGAATAGACTTCCAACAGAGTTAGTGAGTCAGTCAACAGTAAGTGGTTTCAAACATGCTTGTGACAAACATACTGTAGGTCTATACTTAAAAAAAAAAAAATGGGCAGACTCGTTGGGCACTTGGTCTGTTTTCTGCCGTCACTTTTCTATGTTTCTGAACAATGACCTTAGTGGAGCAAAAGATAAATTGCTGTATAGCATATTATTTAGAAGTAACCTGAGAGTAAAAAAGCACTGTTCGGACGGTCTTACAGTTCCTACATACATTGCACCTTCTGAAGGGATAAAATACCTTTAGATCACCAAACATCTTCAATTCTGGAGGTCTAGCCACAAGATTTTCCTTCAGGATCCTTTTCTGAAGATGCCCTTTTGGGGGAAGCACGTCTGGCAGAGCGGATCTTGTGATGTCATTATGCACGCATGTTGTCTGATTCCACGGCAGTGCCTAGAGCCAAATGGTATTTGATATACTGCTGTTTATTCTGGTGAATATGTAAGTGCAATACCTAATACACAAAATTTTATTGGAGCTTGCTACACTATGACGCTTCTCCTCCTGTTTTATATCTCAACCGTTGCATTGGATTATGAATGACATGTGATACTGGAGCTTTGGATCCATGACCCTTATGAGGTAGATGGCGTTTTGAGCTGGCCAGGGGAGTTGCTTGCTTTCTATACTTACAAGTGCATTTAGATGCCCTGTATGTGAGATCTTTATATCTGGTAAGCTGCATTAACATTCATTCTCAGATTGAACTGTATTTATTATTTATTTCATTAATAAATATCATTTTGAATCAGATTATATGTTTTGGACATTATCAGCGTTTCTTTTTCCCATGGTATTTTGGATTTATGTATTATGAAATATTTGAATGTACATACACAGTATGTATGAATTGATTATGCACATTATATTTTGATTTTAAAGGGACAAGCGCACTCATTTTCTTAAGTAAAATAGTAATTGGTCATACATATCCTCACCTATCATCAAGTTATAGTTGCAGAATTAACATTCTACCTAAAGACTAACCACTCATGGGCCATACTCTAAAAGTGAACCTGAACTCAAAAAGTGGACTGGGCACTTTCACCCCCTTACTGCCCAGGCCAATTTTCAGCTTTCAGCACTGTCATGCAACACTGTACCCAAATAATTTTTTTATCATTTTTTAGAAAGATAGAGCTTTCTTTTGGTGCTTTTAATCACCACTGTGTTTTTATTTTTTTGCTAAATTAATGAATACAGACGTTTTTGAAAAATGTTTTTTTTTGTTTCAGTTTGTTATAACATTTTGCAAACAAGTAATCTTTCTTCATAAATTTAGACCAAAATGTATTCTGCTCCATCTATGGTGAAAAAAACCCAAATCAGTGTATATTATTTAATCTGCGTGACAGTTAAAGCATCTACAAACTATGGTACAAACTATAGTATGGTTCTTGAGGCCCTAAAATGCCAGAGAGAGAGAGAGAGATAAAAAGAGTACAAATACCCCCACAAATGACTCATTTTTAGAAAGTAGTCAGTCCAAGTGAGAGGCATGGTGAGCTTTTTGGTAATTTGTTGTATTTTTTTGTCTCAATTTTCTGGAAAATAAAATAAACAAAATCTGTTTTTGTTCCCACAAAAAATTTCCATATTAACAAGTTTTTTCTCACTCACAGCATAAGCATACCTAGAATTACACACCAAAACACATTCTGCTATGCCTTCTGAGTATGGGGATGCCACATATGTGAGACTTTTTCCTAGCCTTGATGCATAGAGTGGCCCAAAATCCCAGGTTCACCTTTGAGCTTCCAAGGAGCATAAATAATGCATCTGACTTTCTGACTAAATATCACATTTTGGAGGCCCTGGAGTACCAGGACAGTGGAAACGCCACCAAAATTACCACATTTTGGAAAGCAAACACACCTAGGTATATTTGAAAGGTATAATAAGTATTTTGAAAGTAATTTTTTGCCACACGTTTTTGGAACATGCAGGAAAGAAAATAGTAGAACACAGGGGAGCTCCGACAACAAACATTGCTGAGGCAATGTAGCCCAGTCTGAACACATCTTAAATAGACAGGCAAACAAGGAGGTTGGACAGGAAGTGATGGAAGGAAAGGACATAATACCTAGGGAAAAGCAGACGACGCTCATAGGTGAGCACAGAACAACACACATGTGAAGGAATCAAGAGCAGCATGGAGGTAAGAGTAAACAAACAAGAGGCTGCAGGTTAACTTGTGACACAAAGCAAATTCCAAAATCGAATCAATCTAACATGACACATATGACAAAACAAATGTATTAACTTAATGAATGAAATGTTTCCATTGTGCACATCTCATCTCCTGCACAATCTTTGTGTACAGGTGAAACTCAAAAAATTAGAATATTGTGCAAAAGTTAATTTATTTCAGTAATGCAACTTAAAAGGTGAAACTAATATATGAGATAGACTCATTACATGCAAAGCAAGATAGTTCAAGCCGTGATTTGTCATAATTGTGATGATTATGGCTTACAGCTCATGAAAACCCCAAATCCACAATCTCAGAAAATTACAATATTGTGAAAAGATGCAATATTCTAGGCACAAAGTGTCCCAATCTAATCAGCTAATTAAGCCATAACACCTGCAAAGGGTTCCTGAGCCTATAAATGGTCTCTCAGTCTGGTTCAGTAGGAATCACAATCATAGGAAAGACTGCTGACCTGACAGTTGTGCAGAAAACCATCACTGACACCCTCCATAAGGAGGGAAAGCTTCAAAAGGTAATTGCAAAAGAAGTTGGAAATATTTTTATTGAAAAAAATATCTTGCAACCAGCAACATAATTTTATACAAAAGTAAAAAATATAAATAACATAAACCACCTACTTGGTATCAGACAAAGAAAAATAATGGATAACTCTCCCATGACAAATATAAACAATAAGACAAAGGAAAAAAATAAACCTGGTCCTTATAACTACAGCACCAGGACATATAATTGGCACCCTACAAAGTGAAAAACTAAGTAGAAGGCCTTAACAGCCCTATATATCATCCATATTCATATATACCTTACACAGCACAGATTTACTTGTTCAAGTGTTTTAGGCCTTTCTGGCCTGCCAACATACATAAACAACCTTTCCTTTGTGAGGAAAAACCTCACTTATTATAAATTAGCAGCCTATATAAATTTTAAAGAAAAAGCCTAACACTCTACCCAACAAAGGCTAAGAAACCTAGACCTTCAGGTATACGTAGCCATTTAAAAAAAAAACAACCTTCCAACAAAATCTAAGGGAGTGAAAGAAGAGAAAAGACACAGGACAGCAACCACACCAAGAGATCAACAGACTGCTGCTACAGGCCTGATATTCCTCCACACCTTTATCCAGGCCCTTTCGCCACAGCCTGTCTTTCTCGAGACCCCGAATTTTCCCTACCTCACTAAGGATGTCACGCACCACCACCTGGACAGGAAGGACCTTCTGCCGCAAGGAGACCTGACACCGTGCATTCCACGTGAAATAACGGACAACTAGACAAACTAGAAAAAGTGTGTTTAAATCAAAGCCAGCATGACTTTCTAATGCCCCATATACCCACTCTGCATAAGACATGCAGTGCAGGAAAGGGATGCCTAGAGCCCTCCCCACCTCTTTGTACACCTCTACATTGAAGGGACATTGAAGCAAGAAATGGTCCATACTTTCCACTTCACCCCCACACTCCGTTCTCGCACAACCTTGGTCATCCAGAGAAAGGTGCTTCAAATTTCTCCTCACGTAGAGCCTGCCGTGGAACGCAAGCCAGGCCTGGTCCCTAAATTTCAAGGGAATCCTTTCCATATTTAACAAGCGCAAACCCTCCCTCAGAATATGGCCTGGGCAATCCTTCAAGGCCAGCAGTGCATGAAATGCAGAGGCCACAATCCTCTCCCTCAAGAGCCTCCCAGGGAGTGACCTGACCTCCTCCGCAGTCACACACCACCGCCTAAGAATCTTCAAGCACGGGGCGACATAAGTTGGGAGCTTACCGTGCTTGACCGGCAAGCTTCTCACTGGCCCGCCTCTCTCCCAGCAGCCCAGAAAAGGTCTAAACCAAACTTGAAAAAGGCTCATCCGTGCTGGCGGGTTCTCTTTCAACATATTACCAATGTTGTGCTTTATAAACATCAAAGAGAAGAAAACAATCGGGTTGACCATACCTAGGCCACCCTCCCGCCGGGATCGGTAAGTCACATTCCGCTTCACAAGGTTCAGCCTGTTCCCCCATAACAGCTGGAAGAAACAATTGTAGACCCTCGTGTAGAGAGACTCTGGCAAGAGACAGACGAAACTGACGTACAAGAAAATGGGGACCAAGTAGGTTTTAATTAGGTCGACCCTTTCCCTTAGGGACAACCGCCAACCCTTCCAGCATCTCACTTTGACATCAGCATCTGACAACCTGGATTCCCAATTTGTTTTACTGTCATCATCAGGTCCAAATTCGATGCCTAACACTTTGATCTTCTGACGGGGCTCTGGGAAGGCATCCGGAAGCTCGAAACCCTCACCTTCCCTATACATCCAGAAAACTTCACATTTGTCATGATTAATCTTGGAGCCTGAAATCTCAGCATACTGCTCCATCACCGAGACCACCTCCTGCGCCTCACTAGTCCCAGAGATGAAAACAGACACATCATCAGCATAAGCCATGACCCTCAGAGGTGACTCACCAGTAGCGCCCCTGGACACCCCGCCCAACACCCCACCATCTAGCCTCCTGATGAAGGGGTAAATGGAAAAGACATAAAGCAAAGGGCTCAGCGGACACCCCTGGGGCACCCCCGAACCAACCTCAAAGGGCCGCCCAACCCAACCATTGACCAACATGAAGCTCTCAGCCCCTTTATACAATGTCTGCAACCATCCAATTAACCTCCCCTCCAGGCCATACCTGCCAAGGAGATGCCAGAGGTACTTGTGATCAACCCGGTCAAAAGCCTTAGCTTGATCCAGTGCCAGCAAATACTTCCCACAACCGTCAGCCCTGCACCGCTCCAGAGCCTCCCGGACCGCTAACACCGCTGAGAAGGTGCTCCTGCCCTGGACCGAACAGTGCTGCTGCTGCTGCGAAAGTAGACCGTCTGCCACTGACGACAAGCGCCAGAAAAGGATCTTGGCCAAAATCTTTCTATCGACATTGAGCAGGCTAATGGGGCGCCAATTCTCAATCATCGCTGAGTCCTTACCTTTTGACAGTAAGATCACGGCTGATTTCCTCATGGAGGGAGGGAGTGAACCCTCATCTAAACAGCAATTAAACACCTCCACTAGGTGAGGTGCCAAGCGAGATTTAAAGGTCTTAAAAAACTCAGCTGGCAAACCGTCTGGCCCTGGTGTCTTCTTAATGGCCAAACTATCTATCGCTTTGGCGACCTCTTCAGCCGTGATCTCACCTGTCAAACTTGTAGGCGGATTGTTATTTTCCAAACCTGGTGTAGAATCCAGGAAGCCTGACATCCCTGCCCAATCAAGGTGCTTCTCCTTCAGAAGATCTTCGAAAAAAGCCCTTGAGACCTCCAAAATCCCTGACCTGGATTTCGTCAAGGATCCTGTACTATCCCTCAGACCACTGATCGTTTTAACTGCTATGCTCTGTTTGCAGCTCTGGTAAGGGTCGGGCGAGTGATACTTCCTGTAGTCCCTCTCCAGAACCAAAGTGGCATGCCGATCATACTGATACTTCTTCAAGAGCAGCTTAACCTCTGAGATTGCCCCAGAATCTCCACCCTCAGAGACAAGGCGATCAAGCTTCCTCCGCAACTGCTGATAGGCAATGTATTTTTCAAGCTGTTTTCTTTTACCTAGGGCCTTGAAAAACCTGCTGATCCGCACTTTGGAAAGCTCCCACCACTCCGACTTACTGCCGCAGAAATCCAGGATGGTCTCCTGAGCCTGAAGAAGATCCTCAAAGGATCGTCTTACCTCTTCGTCCTCCAGCAGAGCCGAATTCAACCTCCAGACACCCCTTCCCTTCAGCGGCAAATCTGAAGCATTCAAAGTCACAGTCAATAAAAGGTGATCAGAGAACTCCACCGCCCGATACTCAGGCGCTGAGAAAGCGGAGTCCCCCTTTAAAAAAACCTATCTACAGTTGCAAGAAAAAGTATGTGAACCCCTTGGGATTACGTGGAGTTTTGCATGAATTGGGCATAAAATGTGCTCTGAACGTCATCTAAGTCACAACAATAGAAGAACACAGTCTGCTGAACATAATACTACACAAACATTAGATGTTGCCATGGTTTAATTGCACATAACATGTAAACATTCACAGTGCAGGGAGGAAAAATTATGTGAGGCCCTAGCTTAATGACTTCTCCCAGAGCTAATTGGAGCTAGGAGTAAGCCAACCTTGACTCCAATCAGTGTGATGATATCGGATGTGTTGTTGACAGCTGTCCTGCCCTTAAAAAACACACACCTATTTTGGGTTTACTGGTTTCAAGAAGCACTGTCTGATGTGAACCATGCCTCACAGAAAAGAGCTCTCGGAAGACCTACGATCAAGAATTGTTGACTTGCATGAAACTGGAATGGGTTACAAAAGTATCTCCAAAAGCCTTAATGTTCACGTGTCCATGGTAAGACAGACTGTCTACAAATGGAGAAAGTTTAGCACTGTTGCTACTCTCCCTAGGCGTGGTCGTCCTGTAAAAATGACTGCAAGAGCACAGCGCAGAATGCTGCATGAGGTAAAGAAGAATCCCAGAGTGTCAGCTAAAGACCTACAGAAATATCTGGCACATGCTAACATTTTTGTTGACACATCTATAATAAGGAAAACATTAAACAAGAGTGGAGTACATGGGCGGAGACCACGGAGGAAGCCATTGCTGTCCAAAAAGAATATTGCAGCACATTTGAAGTTTGCAAAAGAGCACCTGGATGTCCCACAGCACTACTGGCAAAATATACTGTGGACAGATGAAACCAAGATTGAGTTGTTTGGGAAGAACACACAACACTATGTGTGGAGAAAAAAAGGCACAGCACACCAACATTAAAACCTCATCCCCACTGTAAAACATGGCGGAGGGAGCATCATGGTTTGGGGCTGCTTTGCTGCCTCAGGGCCTGGACGGATTGTTGTCATTGATGGGAAAATGAATTCCATAGTTTATCAAGACATTTTGCAGGAAAACGTACGACCATCTGTCTGCCAACTGAAGCTCCGCAGAGTATGGGTGATGCAACAGGACAATGACCCAAAGCATACAAGTAATTCAACAAAACAATGGCTGCAACAGCACAGAATACGCCTTCTGGAGTGGCCCAGTCAGAGTCCTGACCTCAACCCGATTGAAATGCTGTGGCGTGACCTTAAGAGAGCGATTCACACCAGAAATCCCAAGAATATTGCTACACTGAAACAGTTTTGTGAAGAGGAGTGGTCCAAAATTACTCCAGATCGTTATGCAGGTCTGATCTGCAACTACAGCAAACGTTTGGTTGAGGTTATTGCTGCCAAAGGAGGGTCAACCAGTTATTAAGTCCAAAGGTTCACATACTTTTTCCTCCCTGAACTGTGAATGTTTACATGTTATGTGCAATTAAACCATGGCAACATCTAATGTTTGTGTAGTATTATGTTCAGCAGACTGTGTTCTTCTATTGTTGTGACTTAGATGACGTTCAGAGCACATTTTATACCCAATTCATGCAAAACTCCACGTAATCCCAAGGGGTTCACATACTTTTTTTTTGCAACTGTATCCTACTCTCACTTCTACCTCTTCTATACGTGAACCCCGTGCTGTCTGGGCTGCACTTAATTAAGGCATCCACCAGACCTGCATCCCTGAATATCGCATTTAAAAAAACGCTATCATATCCCAGCCTGTCAGTGGAGCCTTTCCTGTCTTTGGGCCTAGTGATGGTGTTAAAATCACCTCCAAAGACAACCTGCTGGGAAGTAAAAAGGAACGGCTTAATATTCGTGAAAAGGCATTTCCTATCCCATTTTGACTGGGGACCATATAGATTTATAAGGTGTAACTCTTGCCCCTTCACAAAAATGTCCAGGACCATACATCTTCCAATCTCCACCTCAATGATCCGCTGACACGTTACCATGCCGGAAAAAAGCACCGCAACTCTGCTGTAAGGCTCAGCCGCAAGAGACCAATAAGAGAGACCACTCTTCCACTCCCTCTTGGCCAGGTGTAAATCAGTCAGGCTATCAAGCCTGGTCTCTTGCAAAAACAAAACATCAGCTCCAATCTTGCTGAGCAAAAATAAGGCTGTACATCTTGCACTAACAGATTTAATGTTGGCAACATTAATGGTTGCCACCTTTATCGGAGCGGGAACTGCCATTAAGATAATTGAGATGGCTGTTTCTTAACCTTTGTTTTTGCAACTTTAGTAGGGGATCTGACCCTCTTGAGGGAACCCCCTGCTTCCTCATCCTCCATAGGGGATACAGTATCACCTTCATCCTCAGATAACAAACTATATTTGTTCCCTAGGGAAACTTCTCCCACCTCAATAGAAGAGCAAGATGATGCAGATGATAGGATTGGCATATTTCTGCCACCCCTTCCTACCACTGACCATCCCTCTTCCTTGACTTCATCCTCCCTACCATGTCCTCCAACCCCGGAATCCTGACCTTGTTGGTCTTCCTCCCGCCCAATCCCAGTGGCCCTAGTGGCCCTTGCAGACCTCCTGCATCTCTTAGGGAGCAGCACTAGAGGAGGGGCCATAACATTATCTGCTATCCCAGCCCCTTTGGCAGCCTCATTGATTTTTGACACCTCTGATAGGGGTGACACATAATATCCGCAGCAGGGATCGATTAGTTTCTGACCAATATGGTCACATTCTTTATTAAGGGCTGCCTGGACACCATTTTGGGGATAAGCCCCTCCCACATGGTGGTACTCTTCCATTCATTTTCATATCTTTGCCAGAACAGATCCAAGCTTTCTGGTCTGACAAATGAGATGTCAAACTCCCCCGTTCCCAAGGGAGCAATAAAGGCAAAGATATCTACAGCTTTGAATCCCATATCTAGGATCCTATCTACCACCTCGCGTCTATTAGGGGGGGAGCTTCTGCCCTCCCATCTCAGCTGAACAACATTACGCCTCTTTATTGGAGATCCCAACACTCCTTTCTGCACCTCTGGTGCTCTCATTCCCCCCTGACCCCCCCTCACAGCTGCAGAGTAACTCACTGCAGGTCTCACACCAGGAGCAGGGACAGGGGTGGAGCCAAGGGCGGGAGCGGGACCCCCTACAGGAGTAACAACGGATACTGAGGCATGGGTTGCTGGCACTGTGACCCGCCCTGATGTCAGAGCTGACACCGAGCCAAGAGCAGGGACCGCAGTCACACCAGCAGCTGAGACTGACATCAAGCTGGGGGGAGAGGCGGAACCCTGAACACGGGTGGATCTAGGAGCAGGGACGGGAACTCGGATGGGGCGGGGCCAAGAGCGGAGACGGGACCCTGCCCTGAAGCCGTCATAGCAGTAGAGGTGGGGATGACAAGCACTGAGTCCGGTCCCGACACTGGAGCTGAAACCAGGTCAGGAGCTCGGGCTGTATCTACATTGGAAGCAGAGAGTGACACAGAGCCTGGAGCAGGGGCGGGGCCCTTCATGGAGCTATGAGCGGGGACAAAGCTACTGTCAGAGCAGGGACAGAGACACAGATGGGGGCGGAGCTAGCAGCAGGGATGGAGAAACAGTCGGGGTGGAGCTAGCAGCAGAGGCTGAAGCCTGAACGGGTGCCATGATTGGTGCATGGGCGGGAGCTTAGACTGAAGCTGGGTCAGAGGCGGGGATCACCCTGCTCTCCACGCTGTGCACGTCTAACACTAGCAGGGGGGATACAGGCAGGGGGGACACATCCCTGACAGGCTTTCCTGCAACATTAGCTTCACCACCAGCAGCCACACAGACATTCACATTGGCTGCAGCTGACACACTCTCCCCCTCAATGTCCAGGGCTTTACTCACAGTCCTGCATTTGGCTGCTCTCTGCAACTCTGCCTCCACATTCCCCACTCTCAGTCCGGCAGCTCTCTCCTGAGCTCTGGAAATCCTCTCCAGCCTTACATATACTGCTTTCTCCTTCCCCGTCGGTATCACCGGTCTTATCTTCCTCCATTTCTGATTCTGTATCCTCAGATGAGAAGGTAAACTGCCTGCCTTGCAGAGGGGACTCCATCTCCGTAATGAACTCCATCAGCCCGGCCTCCTCACACTCCTCCACCTGTGTTCCCCAATCTGGCTTCTGCTGTGCAGGTGGGTCAGACACCAGCACCTCACTCACTGCCTCTCCAGAAGTGGATCCCTCCATTGGGCAGACTGTTGCAGCCGATGCCCTGGCTGTGGTGTCAGATGATTCCTCTGAAGACAGGACATCTCTGGGTTGGCCTCTTGCTGCAGCAAAAGTCTTCTCTCTTGCTTGTTTAAAGCGGTCTTCATTGCTATACTTCTCTTTCAGCAGCCCACTTGCAGCCTTCAGGGTGGACACTCGCTCCTCTTGCAGATGGACCGCCTGCTCCAACCTCTCCAGCTCAGGCCTCATGGTCTGTCTCTTTGAGCTCCAGACCCTATTGTATGTCGATCTGTAATGCTTCAAATCCATTTTTATCTGAGAAAGTTTTTCCTCCTCTCTAGCGATCCTTTTCACGTGCGTGGCCACTCGTCCGTGGTATACTGTATATGACTCACCCGCCTTGGGGCCCTCTCCCAGGTTCTCAGTAGGTGTAAGTATGAGGCCGGTACTAGGGCCCTTGGGAGGACCCCCGCCTCCAGGGTCCTTCCTGGGAACATTCATCTCTCCTGGGCTGGGTGAGGAATCCAGTCCCTGGCTCCAAAACAAGGCCTCTGGAAGTCAGAGAGCAAGTCCACACACAACTCTCCACACCAAGCTCCTCCCAGGAAGTGGGCGCAAAGGAAGTTGGATGTTCCCAAAGTGCTGTATCAAAGCACATTAATAGAAAGTTATGTGGAAGGGAAAAGTGTGGAAGAAAAAGGTGCACAAGCAGCAGCGATTATTATTATTATCATACAGTATTTATATAGCGCTAAAAGGTTTGATCAGCGCTGTACATTATAGTGGGGGACAGAACATAAGACAATACAGTGACAAAACAAAACACAAGGGATTCAAGGGCCCTGCTCTTTTGAGCTTACAGGGATGACCGCAGCCTGGAGAGGATTGTCAGGAAAAGGCCATTCAAAAGTGTTGGGGACTTTCACAAGGAGTCGACTGAGGCTGGAGTCAGTGCATCAAGAGCCACCACACACAGACGGATCCTGGACATGGGCTTCAAATATCGTATTTCTCTTGTCAAGCTGCTCCTGAACAACAAACAATGTCAGAAGCGTCTTACCTGGGCTTAAGAAAAACAGACCTGGTCTGTTGCTCAGTGGTCCAAAGTCCTCTTTTCTGAGCAACTTTTGCATCTCATTTGGAAACCAAGGACCCAGAGTATGGAGGAAAAATGGAGAGGCACACACTGCAAGATGCTTGAAGCCCAGTGTGAAGTTTCCACAGTCTGTGTTGATTTGGGGAGCCATGTCATGTGTTGGTGTTGGTCCACTGTGCTTCATTAAGTCCAGGGCCAACTCAGCCGTCTACCAGGAGATTTTGGAGCACTTCATGCTTCCTTCCACAGACGAACTTTTTGGGGATGCTGACTTCATTTTCCAGCAGGACTTGGCACCTGCCCACACTGCCAAAAGCAACAAAACCTGGTTCAATGACCGTGGGATTACTGTGCTTGATTGGCCAGCAAACTCGCCTGACCTGAACCCCATAGAGAATCTATGGGGCATTGCCAAGAGAAAGATGAGAGACATGAGACCGAACAATGCAGAAGAGCTGAAGGCCGCTATTGAAGCATCCTGGTCTTCCATAACACCTCATCAGTGCCACAGGCTGATAGCTTCCATGCCACGCCGCATTGAGGCAGTAATTGCTGCAAAAGGGGCCGAAACCAAGTACTGAGTACATATGCATGCTAATACTTTTCAGAGGTCCGATATTGTTATATGTACAATCCTTGTTTTATTGATTGGATGTAATATTCTAATTTTCTGAGATTGTGGATTTGGGGTTTTCATGAGCTGTAAGCCATAATCATCACAATTATGACAAATCACAGCTTGAACTATCTTGCTTTGCATGTAATGAGTCTATCTCATATATTAGTTTCACCTTTTAAGTTGCATTACTGAAATATGATATTTTTTTTGAGTTTCACCTGTGTGTGTATATGTGTGTATATATATATATGTGTGTATATATGTACGTGCTATAACCCTCCTTTACTCTGTCCATAAATACATAGTTGGTAAGGTTGACACTGGTCAATCCAGTTCAATATGTGTGTATGTTTATCCAAAATAAAAAAAAAGTTTTGCCCTTAGTTCTATTTAAACCAGTTTTCCAGCATGCTCTACATAACATTAAGTAAGTTGGTCTCACAACTACCAGATTTTGTTAATCCTAATAACTCCCCCCCCCCCTTTTCATATAACACATATTGAACTGGATTGACCAGTGTCAACCTTACCAACTATGTATTTATGGGCAGAGTAAAGGAGGATTATAGCACGTACAGTTTTTTTTATTGCCACCTGTGTCCCTATTGGAGGATTTCCCTCTATTACTGTTATGGGGACAACCCAAAATTTGGTATTTTCTTTCACTTTTGGCAATAATAGTAAACAGGACAAATAGTGACAGGTGTCCTAATCTCCGCCACAATGAAATATTGCATTCTGTATTGTTTCAAACTTACCACTGATGTGATTCTTAAAATACATAATCCACTGTCTTAGAGTTGAATCACCAAACAGGTAGATGAACTTCCATTGCAAGCATGTACCCAGTTCTTCCAAACTGTTATATTTCATCATAGTGCATGCCTTTGGATACCATACATTCTTCATGACATATCCACTGGGATATTCTAACTTCATTCCAAGTGTGCATTTTTCTTTTACTTCAGTAACACCTATTAAAAATAAAATTACAAATAGCATTTGTTTGCCTCAAAATATGCTTTTGATATGCAAATATATTGATATATATGGTACACAGGCACACAAAAGTGAAATAAAATCACTGCAGGGTACCAAAAGTGGTATAAAGTGCACCAATCTCTCTCTCATAAGACACTTAAAGGATAAGTTCACCTTTTAGACAAAAATAATAACTGCACATTTTTTGCATGTAAAAAAATAGCATTTATTATTTTTGTCCAAAGGAGCCTGGAAAGCATTGCACCAGCGATCAGTAGATGTACAGTCAAGCAGATATTCTGACAGGAAGCTTGAATGAACTACAGTGGTGCTCTACAGCGCAGTGGTAGTTCATTGAAAACTACAAGCCCACAGCCGCTAAGGCTGCCAGGATGTGAAGGCACTCGTTCACAGAACTTTGTAAATGAGTGACGTGGCTGTGCAGCAGCCACGCTGTTTTCAAATCTGTCAGATAGTAAGGGAAACTATCTGTCAGAGGGAGGGGGGGCAGCGGGCACTGCTGCGGCTATGGGTGGAACATGTAACATGTTCCAAAGGTAAACTTATCCGTTAAAGTATATATACATCCTAACCACATACTTCTGTCATTTTGTCCCTTTTAGTTTGTTATATACCAGAAGACCACCTTTAAGACGAAACACAATGCTGATGTCATTGCGTAGCAGAAGTGACCCAGAAAGTTATTGCTGTGTGCTGACTATGGTGATCTATTAATGCACATTTACTGTTTTTATACATGTGAGCGCAATATCTTGAATAAAGGTTCGTCACGATATTTACACCATGTGAAGCATTTTTATGTTTTCTTTCTTTTAGTACATGCTGATAAGGACTAGAGGTGATGGGGCTTGCCGGTGGTTCTACTGCACAGAGGAATGATTTCATGTATTGAGCTGTTTATGACCACTCTTTAACTAGTTGCCAACCACAGATAGCCAAATGACGGCTACACTGCGGCCGGCCAGTTCTGGGTGGGCATCATATGACGTCCTCCCAGAACGCGCTTTCCTGCGCGCCCCTGGAGGCGAGCCCCTGGCGATCTCGGTGATCGCTGTGTACTACGGACACAGCTGATCACTTGATGTGGTAAAAGGCCAATCACAGCGGCCTTTTACCACATAATCAGTCGTGTCAAATGACACGCTGATCACAGGGAAATGCAATTGCCGGTTCTCGGCTGCACTTTCCTTACACTGTCAGAGCGTAAGGTAAGTACTGCCGAGAACCGGCAGTTGTCAGAGAAGGGATAGGCACCAATCATCAGTGCCCTGATGATCGGTGCCCAGCAGTGCCACCCACCAGTTCTGCCCACCTGTGCCCAGCAGTGCCACCTACCTGTGCCCAGCAGTGCCACCCACCTGTGCCCAGCAGTACCATCCAACAGTGCCACCCACCTGTGCCCATCAGTGCAGCCCAGCAGTGCTGCCAGTCAATGCCACCAGTCAGTGCCCAGCGGTTGTGCCAGTCAGTGCCCAGCAGTTGCGCCAGTCAATGCCTAGAAGTGCCACCAGTCAGTGCCCAGCAGTGCCGCCAGTCACTGGGAGTAAAAGGGACATCCTACACAATTCCTAGTTCCTCGGCTCTGTGTTCATTACCACTGATGATGTCTCTACAGGAAGTTTCAGGTCGCCCCTCCCTTACCAGACCATGTAGTACAGGCCTTACAGGAGCTGCCACTCACTCTCTGGTCCACCGGCCCTGAGAATATTGGCCATCTGAAAGTTACTCCAGTGTTAGTCCAGCTTAAGCCCGGAGCACCATTGCCAAGGAAGCCTCAATACCCTCTGAAGCAGGCCCAGATGAACGCCATCTCCAAACAAGTCAATGTACTTCTGGAAAATGGGTCATTAATTCCCTGTGTGTCCCCATGCAACACCCCCCTTTTCCCAGTGAAGAAAAGAACTCCAAAGGGTGAGCCCACCAAATATCGCATGGTTCAAGATCTGAGAGCAGTCAATGAGGCAACTATTTTGGAAACCGCCATTGTGCCAAACCCCCACACCCTGCTTGCAGGGGTACCTCCCACAGCCCAAGTGTTCACAGTCATTGACTTGGCAAATGCCTTCTTCAGTGTCCCACTGGACCCCTCCTGCATGTACCTCTTCGCCTTTACCCACGCCGGCCGACAGTATACCTGGAGAGTTATGCCTCAAGGGGCCCAGAATTTGCCAAGCCAATTTACAAAGGCCATGGCAACCATCCTCAGCACCTGGCAACAGTCACACCCGGAAGTCATAGTGCTCCAGTACGTGGACGACTTGCTCCTATGTGCCACCAACCACTCTGAAGGAAAAATCGCCTCTCTGAGCCTCCTCCACCATCTGGCTGAACAGGGCTGCAAAGTTTCCAAGGACAAGTTACAGTGGTGCCAAACTTCTGTCATCTTCTTGGGACATTGCATTTCCCAAGCCACTCGTCATCTCACGCCGGATAGAGTACGGGCTATCCAGAATGTCCCAATACCTCAGGGACCAAAAGCCCTGCATGCTTTCCTAGGGTTGGTTTCCTATTGCCGTTCCTGGATCCCAGAAGCCTCCATCTTGATGCAATCCCTCTATGATGCCCTGAAATCTGAACCCTTCTTCCTGACAGAAGAAGCTGTACTTGACTTCCATCGCCTGAAAAAGGCCATTTCCACTGCACCTGCACTAGGCCTACCAGATTACGATGAGCCCTTCACACTCTTCGTGGCTGAGAGGCAGGGTCATGCCTCTATTACTCCGGCAGGCTGGACCCGGTTGCACGGGGTGGTCCCTCCTGTCTGAGGGCTGTCTTTGCTGCCCATCTTCTCCTAGATAAGATGGCAGACTTGGTCCTAGGACACCCCCTCACACTTCTGGTCCCCCATGACATTACTGCAATATTGAATCAAACCCAACCCAAACATCTATCTGCTGCCAGACATCTGCAACTACAAGGCTCCCTCCTCCTGCCTGATCATGTTACCCTGGTCAGATACACCCAGATAAACCCTGCAACTCTTCTTCCTCTTCCTGAGGGGGGGGGGTAGAAGAAACAGAAGAAGACACCGAAGAAATGGCGCCAGAGGATATGGCACATGACTGTTGGAACTTATGCAGGCAGAAACTACGAAACTACACACCTACCAACAGTCCATGATATGCCCCTATCAAATCCTGACCTAATACTCTTTGTGGATGGATCCCGCTTTGCAGATAATGCTGGCACCTACCACACTGGATATGCTGTGACTACCGACACAATGGTACTGCAAGCTAGACCACTTCCACCTTTTATGTCTGCACAAGAGAATGAACTAAGGGCCCTCACCAAAGCCTGTGAATTAACAAAAGGAAAGACAGCTAACATTTACACAGAGTCCAGATATGCACTGGGCGTTGCACTTGACTTTGGCCTAATCTGGAAAATGAGGGTCTTCCTCACGGCAGCTGGGACTCCTGTAAGCATGGAAAGGCGATCAACCACCTTAGGGAAGCACTCTTACTACCAGCCCAAGTGGCCATACTGAAGGTGAAGGCCCGCGGTAAATTGACCACTATGGAAGCAAAAGGAAATCATCTGGCAGACATGGCTGCTAAGCAAGCTGTGGTCAGGGAGCAGGAAGAGGATGAAGAGATGTGCAGTGAGGTGGTGCCTGTGTTAATTCATCAGCCCAAGGACAGCCAACTCCAGGAAGCTCAGGATAACGCTTCAGAAGTAGAAAGGAAGGAGTGCATACAGAAAGGAGCAGTTGAGGACAAAGGGTTGTGGGTCGTGGGGAAGAAGGTTTTGCTCCCCAGATCCTTATATCTGGCCACAGTACAGAGGGCACATGGGGCGTCACACCTGTCCAAGATGCTAATGAACTCTTTGATCAACAAGTACTACGTAGCACCCGGAATTACGGCTTACACAGACAGATTCTGTAAGTCTTGCACCAAGTGCAACCCTGGAAGACCTGAGAAACCACCAAGCAAAACATCTGGCCAAGGCACTATATCAATTTCAGAGGATCCAGATAGACCATATCCAGATGCCAAAAAGTGGACGATTTCAATATGCCCTAGTGGTGGTGGATATGTTCTCAGGATGGCCAGAGGCGTTCGCAGTAACCAAACAGACGGCAAGAAAAACTGCCAAGAAGCTGCTCACGGAGATAGTCTGCAGATATGGGGTGCCAGAGGTGGTTGAAAGTGATCAGGGACCGGCTTTTACTGCCAATGTCGCAAAAGAGATCTGGGGGCTCTGGCGGTCACACTTGCATTTCACACACCCTATCATCCCCAGAGTAGTGGGAAGGTAGAGCGCCTGAATGGGGTCCTAAAATCAAGAATGTTAAAAATGGCCCAAGAGGTAGGCATGGGATGGCCGGACAGCTTGCCTATTGCTCTCTTCAGTGTTAGGTACACACCAAGGGGAAGTCATGGGTTGTTTCCCTATGAGATTTTGTTTGTGTCCGCCCCTAGACTGGGTACCTACTATCCTCAACAATTACAATTGCAGTCTGACTCATTGACAAAGTATGTGATATCTTTGGCACGTGTGTTGACTAATATCCATGCGCAGGTTTTCTCCTCTATTCCAGATCCTGAGGCGGACACTGGAATGCACACTTTGCCACCTGGAGACTGGGCCTTGGTCAAGAAGTTTCTGCGGAAACATACATTGGAACCCAGATACGACGGTCCTTTCCAGGTGCTCCTGGTGACGGCCACCTCAGTGAAGCTAGAAGGAAAGAGTACCTGGATCCACGCCTCTCACTGCAAGAAAGCTGTGCCCCCAGAAGACAACTAGAAACATGAGAGTATACGCATATATCCTTTTATATGTGCTCTGGGGAATGGGTAGGGGACAAAGAGTGGCAATCACAAGGGAAGGTGGGACATCCGAACAGAGTGGCCTGATAACATTTTGGTACAATTCTACCAACACCTGTGTGGCCACTTTCGCCTTTGATTTCTGCTACATAGTGCCTTGTCCGAAACAACCTTGGCAATGTACTATGTATCGGGACCATCCCCAACACTCCAGTAGGATATATATATGTATAAAGTAAACATGCAGTGCTCCTATAAATGATATAAAGCAAATACAAATGGAGACATATATATATTACTCTGAAAATAACATTAAGCATATATATGTGCAAGATAGTGTATAACGCACACAACCATGAGTCACCATGCATGGATAAGTTCATGAATTCATTTTCAAAAATAGAAAAGTGAAGATGGGTGACAGTCTATATGTAGCGAACGAACAGTATTCGTGACATCAATGGTGTGGAAAATGAGAATAGGTTGCACTAACCAGATAGCGCTTTATAAAACGCATGTAGATGATGATATCATCTAGGTGTGAGCATCTGGACCCAGGTATTCAGATTGGAGCACTTATTTCTTTATTTTTATGGATTTATTATTATGGATTTATTTTTAATTTTATGACTTTTTTAATTTCCATATCATATATGTGATTTATAAATTTTAACCTTTGGTTGACATTTTACATTTTATATTACTATGTATCTCTCATGTCTTTTAACAAGTTTTATATCATTGTGGTGTTTAATACTGATTATATGTAGGGGTATAACGTTATTTTCAGAGTAATATATATATGTCTCCATTTGTATTTGCTTTATATCATTTATAGGAGCGCTGCATGTTTACTTTATACATATATGTCATCCTAAGAGGTTTTCTGAGGTTTTACCTTTTCTTGCTAGCAGCTCCATTACACAAATCTAGCGCTCGTTTCTTCCAGATATTTGTAGGATATATATATGTGTGACGGATGACTATTTGGGAGACGATTGTGGATACTGGGGCTCCGTAGGATGGAATACGGGGCCTGACAGGTGGTGTAAACCACTAAATGCTTTGAAACGTAAAGATAAGAATGGGAAGAGCCTATTTGATAGATTGACTATACTTAAAACAGGCACATGTTCATATGAAAAACCAACAGGGAGAACCATGCCACTCACCCTCACCATAGAGAACCCCAGCCCAGGAGATGAGGGGCTTTACTGGTTGGGACACTGGTGGGCAGGGGCACATGGGGGAATGATGGGAAAATTCTGGATAAGGGATATGCATGGGTCAAAACGATGGGAATCTTCCAGAGATACCGCTCCCACCCACAACCCACTTATGCCAAAGATCAAAACATTGGCAGAGATGGTGGCCATAGCAAATACGAAGATACCATAGCAGTAGAAACCAGCCTCTCAGACACCAATCTGTGGTTAGAATGGATGAGATACAATGCAAACTCGCAAAATAAGTCCAACTGCAATGTGTGTGGACATGCCAGACCACATCTGGGGACGATGCCATTAACCCTACCAGATTTCATAGAGGAGTGTGTCTTAAGCCTGTATACTAGCATCTCTACGAACCAGTCTTTATGTGAGGACTGGAAGAAGCGTTACCCCCTGATCCAAGGAGACGAAAAGGCCCCAAATGGTTTAACTATATATCCCGGTAATTATAACTGCTATGCCAACTACGAGGGAGGAGGAAGGTTCCTGGGGAATTTCACAAAGGGATTCTGCGCTGCTTATAGCACAGCCCAGTCGGATCTAACCCAGAACCAGGTCATTTCATTGGGGGATATATTCTGGATCTGTGGTGATCAGAAGATTAGGACCCGACTGACAGGGAAGTGGAGAGGGGAATGTATCCTTGCCAAGACCATAATGCCACTACATATCCTCTCAGATCCATTAGTTAAGGGGGCGCCCAACCCCCCCGTGCAACCAGGCAGAAACGAAGTGCCCCACAAGGGAGTTTTGACCCCCATGTATATATAGACGCAATAGGAGTCCCAAGGGGGGTACCTGATGAATTCAAGGCCAGAGACCAGGTTGCCGCAGGTTTTGAATCCCTATTCCTCCTCATCACTGAAAACAAGAATGTAGATTGGATAAACTACATTTACTATAACCAACCTGCTGTAGGTATATCCCAGATAACACAGGCCCAAATGGGAAGGTGAGACTGGCCATCAAGAAGCTGGAGGACCTATCAAATGAACTTAAGGAAAACTCAGGTATTACACATCCCTGGGATCAGTGGTTTGGATGGCTGAGTGGCTGGCAGAAAGCCCTCACCCAAGCAGGGGTGGTTATTCAGGGTATTATCATTCTAATGGCAGTAGTCGCCTGCTGTGTGATCCCTTGCATTAACCTCCTCAGCGGTATGATTCTTTCCTATTTTTTGTGCTAAAGCGGTACCATTTTTTTGCATGGAAATATGTAGTTTTTTATTGTAGGCTGTAATTTTTAGGAATAACTCACTGAAATCTGTACGAACAAGAGTCTAGTAAACATCCCGGGTAGGATAAAACTTGAAACACGAAATCATAAATTATAATTTAATAAATAATCACAAAAAATAATAATATAATAATATAAATTTAATTCAATAATATAATCAAACCAAAAACACTGAAATTTGAAATACAGAGGCAAATTCGCACATCGCTGAGCAAAGTCACAAAATCGATTTCAGTGTGTGATGACGAATTTCCCCACAAATCATTATCACTCAATTCTGCAAGTGGTTCTGATTTACTATCGCTGTTCTCTAGCCGGTCTAAAACCGCTTTTGATTTAAAGGGACGCTTTTTGGACGCCATGGACTTTTCTAAGTTTCCAGGCAGAAAAAACAGTCAAAATGCAGGCAGGGCACAGGACAAAGCAGTAGGGACAAAATATATGTGAAATGCATTGAAACAGCAATGACAGCAAAAATGACATTTTTTTAAAAATTCAAATTTCCCGCCGGTTCCGGCGCCCGTACGTCCCGACATCGCAGGGACCGGAACGCGGAAGCCGGATGGCGGCATCGGCCGGAGGAGATGGCCGGGGACACTGCAGGGGACACATCGTGGGAGCGAAGGACAAGGTAAGTGCTGCAGGGACCCCCGAGAACGCCGCATGGTAAGCCTGAGTGTAGCTCGGGGTTACCGCTCTTGGTACTGAAATTTTACCCCGAGCTACACTCGGGAAAACCGCTAAGGAGGTTAAGAGGCTAATAGGAAAAGCTGTTAAAGAGATCTCCCCTACATTCCTGAACTATAACAATGTTGAACTCCCCCGTGAAGGAAGGGAATCCTATACTCCCTTACAGACTGTGGCCCCTGAACATCATATTTCAGACTTATAAAAAAGGGAATGCTACAATTCCCCCCCCCCCCCCTTAACAGACAACTATAAGCAGGGAAAGACAGTGCCTGACTGTGGCCTTCTCAGGACGCATCGAGACTCTAGGGATGGATTAGCCACTCGGGGGCTCTATATGCGTCTTAAAAGAGTTCGAAGGGGGTGGCCATAAGGCAGTTAGGACATCAGAGAGATATAGGAACAGTCAGGAATAAAATAGCCATTTTAAGGGGGGATTGTAGTGGATTGTGATAGACAGTCCATGTTCTATTAGATGATCAGTAAAATGACAATTTTATAGTCTTGCCACTCTCTGCTTCCTGCTTTATAAATTCCTTACTCTCTTAAGAAAACAATCAGATATAGGGTAACAGAAAAATGATAATTAAGATGGCGCCTTCATCCGGAGTCTCACCCTAGGTGACTCATTAGAAGAAAAGTATCTTTTAACGTAAACAACCCCCATAAAACGGAATGAGTTGTTTTGGTGACAATGATTGGAAGATATCAACACGGATGGAAGAACACGCAGGAAACTTAGGGGACTTTTCACACAATCATCGTATATGCTTCGCCTGCGTCCTGAGACTTATATATGTTACTGTTATTTCCTCAATAAAGTAGAAATTAGGAAGTTGGCAAACTGCAGTCTGTGCCAGTGTCTTACATCCACGTGCACGTATTCTCACATTAATTAGGCTCACTGGTAGATCACAACAGCTGTGGTCGGTTAAGTGATCACATCCAAAACACCGCCTATCTGTGCCACCTCATTAGTGCTGTCTATCAGTGCCGCCTATCAGTGCCCTTCAGTGCTGCCTATGAGTGCCCATCAGTGCTGCCTCATCAACGCACATCAGTGAAGGAGAAAAATTACCTGTTTGCAACATTTTATATTAGAAACAAAGAAATGTTTTTTTTTTTAATTTTTGCAATTTTTTTGTTTATAGCGCAAAAAGTTAAACACCCAGCGGCGATTAAATACCATCAAAAGAAAGCTCTATTTGTGAGAAAAAAATGATAACAATTTCATATAGGTACAATCTTGCATGACCGTACAATTATCAATCAAAGTGCGACAATGCTGAAAGCTGAAAATTGACCTGGTAAAGAAGGGGGTATATGTGTCCGGTAGGCACATGGTTAATTAGGGGTTCATCAATATTTGGTAATGTCAGGACTTGTATCATCACCTGGGTCACCTGTTGGTGGCACTATGGTTCCCAGAGTCAAAAGGCGCAGTTCCAGTGGTCACCAGCAGGTGTTTCCCAGCAGCTGGACTGTCCGAGTAATTAGGCTGCACCTAGCGTGGGCTGCTGGGAGGTATATAAGTCCTCCCATAACTGAGGTTCAGTGCTTCAGTATTAATCCTGCAAGCCATGTCCCTGCCTGAGCCTGAGCCTGAGCTGGAGCTGGAGCCTGAGCCTTGTTCCTGTTCCTGCACCTGGACCTGTTTCTGTGACCTGCTCCCTGTACCTTGCATCCAGCTCTCCCTGTACCTTGCTCCCTGCTCCTCTTGTTTCCTGTCTTAGTCCTGACCTTGCCCTGCTTGTGTGTGCTCTCTCCATTTGTATATAGTTAGCCAGGTTATCATTTGGTTTGCTTCACTTTCACATTTATTTTGTCACTTTAAATTGTTATTGTTGATTGGTGTTGTAGGAGTAATATTTATGTTAATAAACTTAATTTAACTATTCTTAGCCTGGTTCCTGATTTCCTAAGGTGCAGCCCTCTGATCTGGTCATCCTTGCTGGACGCCTGTGGTATCCCTAACAGGTAAGCTTACATCTTACCACTATCCTGGTGACGGTTGGAGCTACCTGGCACTTTATTTTTGTAGAAAAGGAATATTCTTTCACATATTCAAAAGAACCCTTTTTCTATAATTGGGTTTCTGGAACTTTTTGAGTCATTTCTACTTTTGCATGTATATTAGAATATCTGTATAAATTATTTATGACACTGTTTTTATATTTATTTAATCACATTCTCATGTAATTTTTCAAATATGTATGAGTTTAATGTTTTTTTTATGGAATTATTGAGTAATTTATGAGTGGTGATATTTTCACAGCATTTGACATCACTTGATCATCATTTAGCAGGGCAACACTTGGTTTTTAAATATACCATTGAAAGTGCAAAAATACCTTATCATACAGCCAAAAATCTAGTGATATCCTGTGTCTTCTGCACCCATCAGTGTTTTCTCAAACAATGTTATCAGGAAGTGTGTTAGTACTATAGAACCCCTCCTTTGTTATAGAGAGTGGAGAGAGGGGAAATGTTTGGTAGTTCTAAAACAGTGGTCTCTATACTGTGGCCCTGGCCAGATGCAGCCCTTTGTTTGTCTTTATCTGGCCTTTCGGACACACCAACAATGGGGCACTATTCATCCCCTGATACAAAATGTGGCAATGTTTACTCTCACTGATGCCAGGTGATATTCCAATCCTGCTAGCCATAGTCTGGCCCCCCTAAAGTCTGAAGGACAATAAACTGGCCCTTTATTTAGAAAGTTGGGAGACCCCTGTTCTAGAACAATTTCAATCCTAGTGAAATTACAGCTCTGCTAATCCACTGATACAATATAATTGTCACAATAAGACTGGAAGTATTTATGTTGGGAACACCAGGTAAAACTGAGGGAAAATAAGCATGAAAAAAGAAAACTAATGCAGCCACAACATCTAAGGACTTGTAAACGGCAATATAATTACAGTATTTGTTATTGGGCTGAAATGCACTATGTGTGGGGCTTCACTCATGTATAGTGCTTCCATCAAGTTCAGACCAGCCAGGGATGTACAATTAAGTGCTTTTGGTCCACTTTTATTTAAAAAGAAAGTAAAGTTCAATTTTAACACAGATAAAAGGGTTCCCCTGTAGGGGTGTTTAGCATGCCTCTTCAAAAAGATACAGAACACAAATGCTTCATTCAGCCTCCTGGCTTACTTTTGTAATGCTGTTGCTCTGATCTTACATTTGTGGCCCTATATGATCCTCCAGACTGTCTCACAAAATTCAGATTTTGCATCTCAGCCTGTCTTGCAGGTCTCTGCTGTATCGGTCAGCGCTCTCACTTCTGGGCAGGGGAACTCCTGGCTACCAGATGGAGCCCTAAATTACTGCCAGTTCCTTGATTAAAATAACTGTGCAGACTTGCGTAAGCAAACTGCTGGTCTCCAGTAAAACATGTACACAGAGTTAGAGATTTCACCCCCCAGGACTCTTCAAGCCTCTAGCACTCATTACAATCCCATGCATTTACCAATGCTGGAGAAAGCCAGTTTTCGCCACCCTGGAGCCCCTCAATCTTTGTCAATGAAAGCCCCGTGTAAAATTGAAGCCTTCTAACAAGTAACAAGACACAGCACTATATATAATAAAAGGATAATGAGCGCTCCTAAAAACAGCTGCTAAAACACCAAAAGGTACCAATAAAAACTTCTTAATAATCAAAACAAAAATATAGGTGTAGCGCTAAATGAATAAATAATAAAAAAAATTAATCATGATAAACATTATATGCTGACATAAAACTCATATGAATATAATAAAATGAATGTCCACATAAAAAAGTTCACATAAGAAACTCTACAGAGTGTATATAAAAAATATATCCCAGGGTAAAATTCTGCAGCAGATTAACTTGTGACTCCAACCAATAGTTAAAGTGCACACTCACCGGACGCGCATGGATAATGCACATGTAATATAAATCCTCAAGGTAAACAGGATAATCCGGTGGACTTTTCCTCTATGGTGCAGTCATCAAGCCGTTGGGAGTAGTATAAAGAATCTGCTGGATCCAGAGGTCCCCTTAGGGTTGAATAGGTGCTCAGCCTGAGTACAGATTAATATAATAGTGGTGAAGCGCTCAACTAAAATAATCAAAAAACTAGTGCAATACCTCCTTTGTGAATAAACCCTGGTGATATAGTGATAAATGATACCTCTTAAACTAAAAATTATACAATGGTAACTGGTGCAATATCCTCATCAGTGTATATTAAATCCCTAGTGATGTAGTGATAAACGATTATTATTAACCTATGCAAAAAGAGATACTCAAATACAATTAATCAGACCAATTTAAATAAAAATCAAATAAGATAGTGATGCCACACTGTGCAAAAAAAGTGTTCAAATAATATCACTCCATGCTGCAATAGTGCTCTTCGTGAAATCTTGACGTGACTCCCCTCAATGATAGCCAAAATGCCCCCTCACCTTCCACATTCGACCCTTGCGGGTCACAGAGCTTTTTATATATAAATAAATCTCTGCCAGATTTATTCTCCTCCACTGCCTCCACCGACCATGATCCTCCTCCAGGCAGTAAGTAATACTCCAATAGCTCCCCTCAACAAACGGACTCTGCCAGATATAATTCTCCTCCACTGCCTTCACCGCTCAAGATCCTCCTCCAGGCAGTCAGTTACAATGTCCTTTCAGCAAAGTAAAGCAGTTCCCATGTAATATGGGTGTATACAGGTGTCCAAAGATGGCGTCCGAACCCGGAACCGGAAGTACGTCACCCCTATACGTCGACGCGTTGCGCCACGATCACGTGGCTTCTTCAGGATAGGTATCCTGAAGAAGCCACGTGATCGTGGCGCAACGCGTCGACGTATAGGGGTGACGTACTTCCGGTTCCGGGTTCGGACGCCATCTTTGGACACCTGTATACACCCATATTACATGGGAACTGCTTTACTTTGCTGAAAGGACATTGTAACTGACTGCCTGGAGGAGGATCTTGAGCGGTGAAGGCAGTGGAGGAGAATTATATCTGGCAGAGTCCGTTTGTTGAGGGGAGCTATTGGAGTATTACTTACTGCCTGGAGGAGGATCATGGTCGGTGGAGGCAGTGGAGGAGAATAAATCTGGCAGAGATTTATTTATATATAAAAAGCTCTGTGACCCGCAAGGGTCGAATGTGGAAGGTGAGGGGGCATTTTGGCTATCATTGAGGGGAGTCACGTCAAGATTTCACGAAGAGCACTATTGCAGCATGGAGTGATATTATTTGAACACTTTTTTTGCACAGTGTGGCATCACTATCTTATTTGATTTTTATTTAAATTGGTCTGATTAATTGTATTTGAGTATCTCTTTTTGCATAGGTTAATAATAATCGTTTATCACTACATCACTAGGGATTTAATATACACTGATGAG
Organism: Staurois parvus; assembly: GCF_062004578.1. Classification (NCBI taxonomy): domain Eukaryota; kingdom Metazoa; phylum Chordata; class Amphibia; order Anura; family Ranidae; genus Staurois; species Staurois parvus. The sequence goes on along the minus strand of NW_028318167.1, from coordinate 7,104,021 downwards.
GATATTGCACCAGTTACCATTGTATAATTTTTAGTTTAAGAGGTATCATTTATCACTATATCACCAGGGTTTATTCACAAAGGAGGTATTGCACTAGTTTTTTGATTATTTTAGTTGAGCGCTTCACCACTATTATATTATTTTGTTTCACATATCTTGCGGTATAGAGAATAGGTGATAGCAGCTTACTCACTAGGTTCTGTGGCGCGCAGGGGGATTTCTATATATTTATTTACAGCCTGAGTACAGGACTCCTTTTCCTCTGGTCATGCTTGTAACTCTGGGGTAACCTGTGGGCTTAATAACTCACACACAACATGATCCATCCATTGGCATTATACATGCGCTTCCGGTGAGTGCGCACTTTAACTATTGGTTGGAGTCACAAGTTAATCTGCTGAATTTTACCCTGGGATATATTTTTTTATAAACACTCTATATAGTTTCTTATGTGAACTTTTTATGTGGACATTCATTTTATTATATTCGCATGAGTTTTATGTAAGCATATATATAATTTATATAATTTTATTTTATTAAGACACAGCACTGTTTCACAAAGCATAAGTGTGTGGTTTTCATATCAGCAGGGTTTGTCAACTTTTTACTGTTTTTCTCTTCATTCATCTATCCTGTAGCAGAGGGATGACTATATATCAATTCATTCAACACGTGACAGGTATCTTATGTGTATTACCAAACCATTATATCTATCAAGGCAGAATTACATAGACGTGATGTTGAAAGTGTATAGAAACCAGCTGGTTAGTGCCACTTTTATCCTACCACAATAATTCACTAGAAAAATGAATACATAAAAAGTTATAAAAAGCATACGTTTTTAATAGCAGAGCCCTCTGATTACTACGATATTAAATTGTATTGTAATTGTACTGTCTGCCCTTATGTTGTAAAGCACAGAGTAAACTGTTGGCACTATATAAATCCTGTATTATAATAATAATAGTTACAGATGTTCTCTTCATAGCAGGGGTGGACTGACCATTTGGAAACTCGGGCACTGCCCGAGGGCCCGGTGTCAGTAGGGGGCACCATGAGATGCCCCTGGTACCTTTTTCATAGGCTTTTTTGAGTTTGGGCAAGGACACCAGGGCCCCATGATCTCCTATTGCCCAGGGGCCCCATGAGTTGTCAGTCCGCACCTGCTTCATAGTCAGATCCAGAAATGTTGCAGACAGATTTGTGCAGTGATAGATACATTGTCAACTATAATAAAACAGTATCCAGTATTTATGCGCATAATAAAGACAGTCCTAGAAATCTCTCACCTTCGCCATATTTTCCTGGAGGCACTTTATGTAATACAACCAGGTCGTACTTTTTCAGAAATAGGAAAATTGGACATCATTTTACCGTACTTACTGTTGCTGCAGGAAAACACATTGGTAGCTTGAAAGTCGTTTGGAATTTCAACTCTGATGTTAGACCTTAAAATCAACACCAAAAATAATTGGTAGATAAATTAACCATAAAACATTTAATTTGCATTAAATTTGAGTTCCATACTTTTAAAATGTGTTTAACTTAAACATGATCCCTAGGCTTCTGAAGCAACGAACATCATAAGAAGACCAAATATATTCAAAATAATAATATTGTAGTGTTCTGCTTTCATTGTCTAGCCATCATACCTCAACTCTAAAAAATATGTAAAAAAAAAATAAATAAATAAAAATTTTAATGCATAATTATAATTCTTATTACATTTTTTATGTTTCTTTTTTTTAATTTTGTGTATTTGAGATATGATGGGTAGACATTGAAAGGGTACTGCTACACTATTATTATTTTGGTTGCTGTGGGAACACATTAAAGGTGTTGCGGGAACACATTAAAGGTGTTAGCAGCAACCCACAACACTTATTGCACACTTTATTTCAGTGATGAATTTGAAATTTTGTCAAGCTTTTCATTCTGCAGCTTCAATATATGACCAACATAAAAAAAAGGGGAAAAAAGAAGGAAAAAAGTTTCTCAAGCCAACAATTTTTTAAACTTTTTGACAGACTAAGGAAAGTCTATGACCTCTGTGAGGCTGTTATTGTTTTCTGAGGCCTCCTTGGGAAAAGTTATCCACACCATCTGTTCAGGTGACATCACCAGAATGTAATTAAGGGTAAATATGCAACAGGGACACAGACAGCAATGCAAACCTACCAGGGTTCTCAGCTTTTCCCTACTGCAATGAACAAAAAGTGTTTTTATTGCCATATGTCTCCCTGTTAGAGATATTCCCTCACTTCCTGTCATTTTTACAACAATTCCTACAAGGACAAGTGAAGGGGAATCTCCCCAATGGAGTCAGTAACAGAAGTAAAAACCTGACAGAAGTTCTTACCCTTCCCCACTCTACAACTAAAAAAGAAAAAAACATAGCTTGAGATACACTCTAAAGTGGTTGTAAACCTCAGACATGAAACTTGAACAAAGCATACCCCTCTATTGTGTACACTTGTCTCATTTACGAGCACTAAGCGTCATTTCTGTCTGCTGCTTCATTTCTCTGCTATCAGAATGAATCACTTCTGACAAGGTTCCTGACACCAAGAGAAAAATGGTGATGGGGATTGACAGCCTCACCTCTGTTCCTGTGAGCTGTGTGGAGGGGGGGGGGGGGTGTCTCTTCCCTCACAATCAGCTTTCAGAACTCATCTCATTGAGCTCTGCAGTGTGTTATTTCACCACTCCACCCCCTTTTTTCTAAACTCTCAGACCAGCTTTATAATATCAGCACTGTGAATAGATGTAGAGAAGAGAAGACTGCAGATAGACAGGTACAACTTATGTAGGAGGATTTGTTTCATCTCTGTGTATCACCTGAGGCCATTTACTTTACTGGGTATATGTAAGGGTTTACAACCACTTTAAGATAACAAAAATAATTACATATGTATTTATGAGTGGCGTTCAAGTCAAACCGGATAAAAAAGAACAAATTTCAAGGAGTGGAAACTGCATTTATTTTTCAAAATGATCCCCTGCTACATTTATACACTTATCCCAGCATTTAACTAATGCCTGGAAAACTTCGGCATAGAAAGATTTGGCAGTACACCTGAACCAGCCTAGGACAGCTTGCTTCACTTTGTCATCATTGTGTTCACCATTCCCACAGAAAGATTTGTTTCTTGTGCAATTTCACAACAGACTGTTATCAAGAATAAGGCATTCCACGCAAATGTTCACAGGAATGACTGCTGTGGGCCGGGATGGTTACTGATGGATGTATGGTCATCTTTGAAATGTTTACATCATTTAAATGTCTTACTGTAGCTGAGCGTCTCATCACCGTTCTGTGCTTGAAGTCTTCTGTAGATGTCTGTGGGTTTTATGACTTCATTCACAAGAAACTTCATCACAGCACGCTGTCCCTTGCACGTTGTCTGCCATCTTTAATAATGGCCTCTGGACTGGCCTGGGACATGTGCGCCCCCTATCAGTAATAGGACACACTTGCCACTTACAACTGCGTGTAGTATCTCCGTGATGACATCCCTTTTTATACCTGAAAAAAGTCCCGGTTTTGACTTGATCGCCCCTCATAGATGCAGTAAAATAACTTAAAGCAGAGGTCCAGTGAGTATTAAAAAAAATAAAGTAATCAGCTACAAAACTGTACAAAACTGCTGTCATTTAAAAAAAGGACACTCATCTGTCCCTCGATCCTCACAATGGCCAGGTTCACCAACCATCCTGTCTCCTCGGCACTGGCATCTTCAGCGTGGGCACCAGGCTGTGACAGCTTGTGGCTTCACAGCCAGGTGCCCACTGCACTTACGCGAGTAGCGCTGCGCTTTGTAAATGGTCCCATAGTCTTCTGGGATGTGTCCCAGAAGACTACGGGGAGGGAGGGGGGACAACTTCCGTTTCTGATCACCTGGGTGAGGCCTTAAAGCGGAACGTCCCCTTTTAGGTGGAGCTCCACTTTAATTACAGTATGTGTTTCTCAAGTTCTTGCTGACCAAGATCACTCTTACTATTATACTTTTCTATGAAATTAATTCATCTCTTGCAGTTTCTACATAAATAAACTTTCTTCTTGTGACACTTCAGCCCGCAATAAGGTGGTTTTCCAGATAAACCCCAAAATGTTTTGGGTGGATGTTACAGAAATAAAGGATAATATTTTGACTGATATCCAGGGCTTGACATACCCTTTCTTTGTAAGCTCCGAGGAGCAGGGCCCTCCTAACCCTCTTGTATTGAACTGTATTGTTGCTGCATTGTCTCCCATTATATTGTAAAGCGCTGAGCAAACTGTTGGCGCTATATAAATCCTGTATAATAATAATCCTTTGCAAGCTATAAAAACTTGACAGGGATTCTAATATTATAAACTTCCCTACTCTAATCATGAATTGCAAAAAAAACGAAACATTTTGGCTAAACACAATTAAATGAACCAGTATAAGTGCATCATTCACTTACATGTCAAATAAACTAGACTCAAACTCAGTACATAGAGTCTTGTCATGTCTCCTCCAGCTCTTCATATCAGTAAGAGAGTTACAGTCAAAATTTTTTGGTTTGACACAGTAAAAATATTCTTCATCTCTCTGGTCTCCATATTCACAAAGCTCTTGTGTTTTGTTTAGATCAAATCCACATACTACCTCTTGTACTTCTTGTTGTCTTGTAAACTTTCCCAAATGGTCTACATATCCATGCCATTGATTTCGAAAGTGCCAAAGAGCTGATGATGCTTCACTTGGGTGCTTGATAAATATAGAAATAGTAACATTACCTTCCCAGAACAATATGAAATGGACATGATATGTCCCATTCTGAAAATCCTCAATTCTGCCAGAAGCTGCTGCTCCAAGCTCTGATGTAAACATTCTTGCCCTTAAATAGTCTCCTCCATATGTCTTCTTGCTTCCATTGTAGTCAAACATTTGAACTTGAACTGTTAAATGGTCTCCAACACAATAGCTGCTCTTTGGATTTCTTAGGAAGACTTTACTGTTTTTAGCACTGGTTGATTTTTCTTTGATTTTAACAGTAGTTTTAGGGAATTTTTGATTTATTTGATTTAAAATGCTGTTTATTTCCAGTTCAAGTTTTGAAGCTGGTGCCACTGTTGGTTCTGGTAATATGTCAGAGACATCTTGCTTCAACCACTTCAAACAAAATAGAAGAAAAATATTAAAACCAGAATTCAACATTACCAATGTGTTATATTTATACAGTAGCTTGTACTCTAATTGGTACAAAGAATCATTACTCAGGAAGCTAACCTTTAAATAGGAGCAGCACCAAGTTTGCTAACAGCAAGCAATCGTCACGGAAGAGAACCAAGCCTCATTTATTTTAGTGCAGCCATACAAAAAATACACTGGTAACAAAGAGTGAGGAGGAAGGCAGTTAATCTTCCTTTCCACAGGTTTAACAGTTAAGTGCATAGGCAGGAAAAGGAGCCCGTTTATGGTCTTTCAGAATTTAGGGGGGCTGGACTCAGGTTAGTGGGAATAGAAAATGTCCTGGCATCCAATGGGAGTAAACACTACTCTATCTTTCACATCAGTGGGAAGACTAGTGCCCCATCATTGGTGTCAGTGGGAGAATTAGTGCCTCATGGTTGGTGTCAACAGAAGGAATTCTGCCCCATCATTGAGGCAAGAAGGAGGAATGCTGCCCCATCCTTGGTGTCATTGGGAGAAATAGTGCCTCATCGTTGGTGTCGGGGGGAGGGAGGTGCCCTATCCTTGGTGTCAATGGAAGGAATTCTGCTCTATTGTTGGTGTCAGTGGGAGGAATAGTGCCCCAGATTTGGTGCTCATGGGAGGAATTTTGCCCTTTCGTTGTTTTCAGTAGGAGGAATAGCGCCCCCTATGTTGGTGTCAGTGGAAGGAATAGTGCCCTACTGTTGGTGTCAGTGACTGAAATTATGCCCCATTGTTGGTGTTAGATGAAATAGTTCCCCAAGGGCCAGATAAAAGGTTAGCAAAGGGTCACATCCGGCCCCTGGGCCACAGTTTGGAGAACACTGGTTTAGATCCAGTAAGCCAGGTCCATTCTGGTGGGGCTCTGCAATAGTTTTCTATATTTAAACTTCTGCAAACTCTTTGTTAATTAGGCACAGGACCATGCTAGTTTTTATTTCACCCTAAAACTGGTGCCATTGGTGCAGATAGACCTTAAACAGACACACGCAACGTGCACTCACTTCTTGTGCCATTGTAATGGTGCAGGATACTTTGTTAAATACCCATTGAGTCTACATTTTTTGGCAGATCTTGTAACAATGTATCTGACTTTGCATTTAACATATTGACTGCCAAGGACATATTATAAACATCATAGTTGCACCCCTTCTAGCTTAGTCAATGACATATCGAATATGGTATGGCAATCAAAGCGGTTGCAACAAAATTTCTACTGCAGCAACAATGATGGGTCTATTTTAAATATTACATTGGCCTGTCCACTGCATGTAAAAATGATTCAGGCAGCTACTAGGCTAGCTAGCATTCTCTATACACCACTGTTTGGCCATGGGTTCAACTTCAGCTCCTGTGTATTGAAAGGATGTATCCATTTTCATTTCACATATTTTGATGAACATGAACCTCACTTAGAGTGGTTGTAAAGCTTGGTTCACACTATTGCAGGCTGTGCAGCCTGTGTTTTAGTTTCCCATACAAAAAATGCGACTGCAGGAAAACTGCATGGTCTTTTTGACCATGCGGTTTCCTTGTGGTTCCCGCACTCGCAAATGTGCTGCGAGCTGAGATGTGTGAGTTGGCATTCAAAATTAATGGCATCCACATGCATCTCATAACAGCAGTGTGATTCAGCTGTGGTTGGTTGTAGGTGTGGGAATAGATGCGATTCCCACAATCAGCTCGCATAATGTGAACACAAAAAGTTGAAGATTTTTTAACCCTAATGCATTCTCTGCACTAAGGTAAAAAAACCTTCTTTTTCCAGTTCCCCCCCCAGCCCTCCACCCCTTTTACTTACCTCAGAGTGATCTCAATCCAGGGTTAAGCATGAGAACAGCATCTCTCTTGGCTCTCTCCCTCCCCATAGGCTCAAAACAGCAGCGGAAACCATTCACTTGCTTTGGACATTATTACTGAAATTTTATAGATAGGCAACTCCTATCCTCATACTGATTAGTGGTTCCAAATGATTAAAAACTACTGCAGTAGGGAACAGACACAAAAAGATACACTCAGCATCTTTCCAAATAACTGTTCTGTTTATTCAGTGCATTTGAAGTTTTTTTTTATGATTACATAGGTATCACATTAATATTACATTTGTACTTTTATGGTAACAAGGTGCGTTACATAGGCAGGCTAATTTCTAATCAAGACTTGAAGATATGTACAGTAAATTTAATCAAAGCATTATTTGTGTCGTGTGCACAATGAGTGCAGTGTACAATACATAGGCAATGCACACAAAACAGAATACAATTTTATACATAATTTACAAATTTCCTTTACAATCTCCCCTCTTTTGATCAATATTTTACATTTTGATCACAGACCACACCTACAATCACCTTTAACCTGGAACCTCCTTACATTTAGGTGGAACTAGTCCTGGCCTAGGAGGAAAACTCCACTGGGGAGAATCTTATAGAGAATCTAATAGCTATATCATTACACAATTAACTTTTATTGTAACTAAAACTTACAGAAACATGATTGATAAAAAATATTTACAGAGTAATTGGCTGTACACTCAGAGCCTATGACCGGAGTGGCCTTGTATCTGAATTGTGGACATGCTGACTTACCAGCATAGTTAAACAAGATAGACAATTCTACATTAAAATGGAAGACATATAAAAGACAATATGACTTCAACATGGCTGAACTACTTTTCAAATCACTTTAAATATACATATATCCTTTATTAATATATTTATTAAAATATTTGAATAAATAGTTTCCCAGACTGTGATTCCAAATTAAACACAGAAATACTTTCATTTAGTAATTTTTGTAGTGTCTGGTGTGGATCCAAGTGACTTTTCCTGCAAGTTGTGTAACTTGTACATGAAATAGAAGCTCAATTGTGTCTCCAACCATTTCATATATACTGTGTGTGTGTGTGTGTGTTAGTGTATATGTATGTATGTGTATACATTAAGAGATCAGCAAATTTCTCTGGGATCCGAGTATAGAGGACTTCAGCTGCTGAGAAAAATAGAAGCAAGTGACACTTCCAAACAAAATCTCATTGGGAGAGAGTCCACATATACCCTTAGAGGATTAATAAATATGAAGACATTCAGGCCATAGTTTTCTAGTTTCTGAAATCCATTAGTTACTCTACTTTCTCCATTACATAGTAGATGGTAGGGGCTGTAAAATAAAACCTCAAAGTTCTTGTAAGAACTCTCTTATAAAATGAGTTTCTCTGTTATTCTCTCTAGCTTCTGGGGCTCTTTACTTACAAACTACTTCTGACAAAACTCTTTACTTTGGCTTATAGGGGTGTATACTTGTGAGCTACTATGGTGGCACAAAAGTGCTTACAATTAATTAACTGATTTAAATATAATGGTGCATCAACACATAAAACACATACTCAAAATACTGTGTAAAAATAAACAAATAAAATATTAAATGTGTCGCGCTCCTCAAAAAAGTGTTTAGTAATATATAATATATTATAATATATAATTAAAATGAATTAAATAAATAAATCTAAATAAATAAATAAATATTATCTCATAATGATATAATTTAAATTAAATTAAAACATTCCCAGTGCTGTAATTAATTTAATTTTAAATAACTAAAGATAATGTATGTAATGATGTGAACAAATATAATATAATATGCCACAAATCTAGTGAACAAAGAAAACCTCTTTGCTCAATAATAAATATGTGCAAAAATTGTGCATGTGCAAAAATACAAATATTGCCCCAAAACAGTAATACAAAAATATATATATGATAAAGTGCAATACTCAATTAAATATGGAAAAATAAATAATGATAAAAAACTGTGCAAATAATATATTGTAATCACTCCACTTGTGCAACCTGAAGCGGTGATTAGGACTGTGTACTTCTAATCCTTATCTTAGATAAGATATAAACGTCCCAATCTATGCAGATATATAGAAAGTCTATTGCTGTAAAAGTAGACTGTGGTGTTGCTTTCCTTCCACTAGATGGCCTCCCAGTTCCTTCCGAGTTATGAGGGCTAGATGGATAGATATGGATATCTCCCCTCCTGTAGTTTGGGGTCTATCTCTTATCTCCTCTTCCTCCCCTTTTACTCCTCCGATTTAGGCCATGAAAAAGAAGAAAGATCCCCACATGGTGCTTATATCCTTTAAAAAAGATTTTAATGCGTCTCCTGACAAATGCAAACTCACATTTCCACAGAGCAATACAGAGCGTTTTTTTAAAATGTGTGCCCTCGCACAAAGACAGTACTCGCCGTTCCTCTGGTAATGGCGTCGTGACGTCAGAGCCCCTCCCCTACGCGTTACGCCACAGGGTCACGTGGCTTCCTCAGGGGGATGTGATACGACGCCATGACGCTTCTGCCCTTATATAGGCCATTCCAGCGCCATTTTCTCGGAGTCCGCACGGAGGCGGCCATCTCTATGGGGCCAGATAATTACTTATATTCCTGCGATGTGTACACACCTGGGACACATTGCTTATGTTATATTGGCAAAGTTAACAACCTTTTACTCTGACTTGATGTCACTAGTACTGTAATCGGGCCGGGCACCATCAAATGCAATAATTATATAAACAAAAAACCTTTAATTGGACATGTTAATAATCATGGCACTTGTAGTGCCACCATTTGAAATATAAAAAAACCTTTTAATTAATACTTTTAAAATAATATTAATGCAAGAGGAAACTTATTTTACTTATTACAAGGGGAGAAATTAAAATAATATAAATGATTGTGTGTGAATATTTTTATATAAAATAAAATAAAACTAAAAATAAAATTAAAAAAAATAATAAAATAATATATAAAAATCAAAATAAATATGAAAAATAAAATAAAAATAAAAATAAATAAAAATAAAAATAATAAAAATAAAAATAAAAATAAAAATAGAAATAAAAATAGAAATAAAAATAAAAATAAATATAAATAAAAATAAAAATAATAATAAAAATAAAAATAAATATAAAAATAAATATAAATAAATAAATAGAAAAAATAATAAATATAATAATAAAATCAATATAAATATTGAATAATAAATAATATAAATGCCAATAATGATATTGAGAATAATATAAAAAAATATTTTTCTTTATAATAGTGATTTAAAATATTATTTAAAATTATATGTTCATTTGATCCCCTTACTATCTGATCATTCAATCCTATCACCATTCATGAACAGATGTTATGCTATATTTTTATAGTTTTTATTATTTTGCACTCTACATGTGGAAAACATGTATGATGTCAGAAATGTTTATTCATTTTAAGATAATAATCTAAGAAGTCATTAACATCAATACACCACTCTTAAATGGATTGATGCCGCGATAACGTTGTGCTCGCATGTGCATGCCCACCCGCACAAAATTGGTATGTGCGTGGGCACACACGAGCACACAACCGTCACGGCATACTATTAATGTTATGTATCTATCATAATCTCATGAAGTAATGTACTCTTCATTAATAATTACTGATGAAACAGGATAAGTCAAATTCCTTATTTAGGCCTTTTGGATCCAAACAATTCATTTCGTATATCCATTTTGACTCCTTCTTACTAATTGCTCTAATCATATTGTCCCCTCTCCAATGCTTAATGTGCCTTTCTATTCCCCAGAATTGTAAATGGGAAGCATCTGAGTTGTGAAATAGGCGAAGATACACATTTAGTAATACTGATAACAATAAAGAATATAAGATCAAACAATTCATTTCGTGTGACACGAGAGGAGTTATTTATGCTTTAAAATTCCCCTGCAATCTTATATATATAGGCAGAACCAAAAGAGCTTTGAAAGAAAGGATTAAAGAACACGTGTATAATATAAATAGAGGTTAAAAGTACCATCATGTATCACAACACTTCCGCCTATTTCACAACTCAGATGCTTCCCATTTACAATTCTGGGGAATAGAAAGGCACAATGGATATACGAAATGAATTGTTTGGATCCAAAAGGCCTAAATAAGGAATTTGACTTATCCTGTTTCATCAGTAATTATTAATGAAGAGTACATTACTTCATGAGATTATGATAGATACATAACATTAATAGTATGCCGTGACGGTTGTGTGCTCGTGTGTGCCCACGCACATACCAATTTTGTGCGGGTGGGCATGCACATGCGAGCACAACGTTATCGCGGCATCAATCCATTTAAGAGTGGTGTATTGATGTTAATGACTTCTTAGATTATTATCTTAAAATGAATAAACATTTCTGACATCATACATGTTTTCCACATGTAGAGTGCAAAATAATAAAAACTATAAAAATATAGCATAACATCTGTTCATGAATGGTGATAGGATTGAATGATCAGATAGTAAGGGGATCAAATGAACATATAATTTTAAATAATATTTTAAATCACTATTATAAAGAAAAATATTTTTTTATATTATTCTCAATATCATTATTGGCATTTATATTATTTATTATTCAATATTTATATTGATTTTAATATTATTATATTTATTATTTTTTCTATTTATTTATTTCTATTTATTTTTATTTTTATATTTATTTTTATTTTTATTATTATTTTTATTTTTATTTATATTTATTTTTATTTTCATTTCTATTTTTATTTCTATTTCTATTTTTATTTTTATTATTATTATTTTTATTTTTATTTATTTTTATTTTATTTTTCATATTTATTTTGATTTTTATATATTATTTTATTATTTTTTTTAATTTTATTTTTAGTTTTATTTTATTTTATTTTATATAAAATATTCACACACAATCATTTATATTATTTTAATTTCTCCCCTTGTAATAAGTAAAATAAGTTTCCTCTTGCATTAATATTATTTTAAAAGTATTAATTAAAAGGTTTTTTTATATTTCAAATGGTGGCACTACAAGTGCCATGATTATTAACATGTCCAATTAAAGGTTTTTTGTTTATATAATTATTGCATTTGATGGTGCCCGGCCCGATTACAGTACTAGTGACATCAAGTCAGAGTAAAAGGTTGTTAACTTTGCCAATATAACATAAGCAATGTGTCCCAGGTGTGTACACATCGCAGGAATATAAGTAATTATCTGGCCCCATAGAGATGGCCGCCTCCGTGCGGACTCCGAGAAAATGGCGCTGGAATGGCCTATATAAGGGCAGAAGCGTCATGGCGTCGTATCACATCCCCCTGAGGAAGCCACGTGACCCTGTGGCGTAACGCGTAGGGGAGGGGCTCTGACGTCACAACGCCATTACCAGAGGAACGGCGAGTACTGTCTTTGTGCGAGGGCACACATTTTAAAAAAACGCTCTGTATTGCTCTGTGGAAATGTGAGTTTGCATTTGTCAGGAGACGCATTCAAATCTTTTTTAAAGGATATAAGCACCATGTGGGGATCTTTCTTCTTTTTCATGGCCTAAATCGGAGGAGTAAAAGGGGAGGAAGAGGAGATAAGAGATAGACCCCAAACTACAGGAGGGGAGATATCCATATCTATCCATCTAGCCCTCATAACTCGGAAGGAACTGGGAGGCCATCTAGTGGAAGGAAAGCAACACCACAGTCTACTTTTACAGCAATAGACTTTCTATATATCTGCATAGATTGGGACGTTTATATCTTATCTAAGATAAGGATTAGAAGTACACAGTCCTAATCACCGCTTCAGGTTGCACAAGTGGAGTGATTACAATATATTATTTGCACAGTTTTTTATCATTATTTATTTTTCCATATTTAATTGAGTATTGCACTTTATCATATATATATTTTTGTATTACTGTTTTGGGGCAATATTTGTATTTTTGCACATGCACAATTTTTGCACATATTTATTATTGAGCAAAGAGGTTTTCTTTGTTCACTAGATTTGTGGCATATTATATTATATTTGTTCACATCATTACATACATTATCTTTAGTTATTTAAAATTAAATTAATTACAGCACTGGGAATGTTTTAATTTAATTTAAATTATATCATTATGAGATAATATTTATTTATTTATTTAGATTTATTTATTTAATTCATTTTAATTATATATTACTAAACACTTTTTTGAGGAGCGCGACACATTTAATATTTTATTTCTTTACTTTGGCCTTTCTAGTAGCATATGCCGCTGGCCAAACTTCTGGCCATTCAGAAAACATGTCCATACAGACCAGTGCATACTTGTAAGATCCTGACTTGGACATCTGGATATATCCTTTTGTAATTTCTGGAAGGGATGTTCATTCTTTGGTAACACCTTTGGGAACAGGTGAAACAAGAAGCGGTATATTAAAAACCAACAGTGGTGAACCCTGGCGCTTTAAATGCTCACTTACTAAGGCAGCCATAACTGCTTCTGACTGATGGCAAAGTCCAGGGCCCTGATTTACTAATGTATATAGATGGCGCCTAGGTGCATTTCTGTGGGCTAACGTCTACTTTTCGTTAGAATCCGTCTACTTTTAGACGGCAAAGACATTTACCAAAGAAAGTGTCTAACAAATAGACGCAAAAGCAAATTTACTAACTAGGCACAATACAGGAATCTGTCTAAAAAAAAAACAGACGTCCTAGAAGCACGTCTAACAAAACCATGTACCCCATACTCATTCACATGGGGGGGCAGGATCTGGTTGCCCCCTTGTCAAAGGGGGCTTCCAGATTCTGATAAGCCCCCCCACCTGCAGACCCCCACAACCACCGGCCAGGGTTGTGGGGAAGAGGCCTTTGTCCCCATCAACATGGGGACAAGGTGCTTTGGGGGGGGGAGCCCCCCTGCCCCAAAGTACCCCCCCCATGTTGAGGGCATGTGGTCTGGTATAGTTCAGAAGGGGGGGTGCTCACTCGTCCCCCCTTTCCTGATGAAGCTGCATGCTTGGATAAGGGTCTGGTAAGGATTTTGGGGGGGACCCCACGCCCTTTTTTTTTTTTTTATTGCAGACCTTTTATATTTAGATTCAGCTGTCAAAATATATATATTATCTAGATCTTTGAAATATGTAAAACCATTACAGAAATCATTAGAAAGGACAAGAAACAAAAATAGGATCAATAGAACTAAGGAAATCAAATTAGAATACATAAAGATATGCCTAGCTACAAATTGTACTTTTTGTCAAACACAGTAGACGGGCTCGATTTCCGTCTTGCAGAGGACTTCACACAGAGATTTACTATTAAACAGCGTCTGTTGGATTTTTCTGAGACACATATAATACATATAATAATGTTGGATTTTTTTTTGAGACACATATAATAATTCTTTAGTGTCTATAGGCAATTTTGCTTGTGATTAAAGAGCCGGCAAAGTAAAAAAGTGATTTTATTTTATCACACAATGGCTTAAAATAACAATGCAAAGCGTATCATGAACAGTTCCATGTAGATAAAACCAGAAATATCAAGCAGAAGTTTAAAGATGTGTCACCCTTATGTCCATTATCTCATGTGCTTCTTCCATGTGGTTTGTCCTTCTGGAGTCTTTGGGTAGAAGCTGGAAGTAGACGGAAGTGACTATTCTTGTCTTACAGCACCTGTTCCAGCTTCTCAGAATGTTCTTATGCGTATCTGTATGGACAGACGTGTGAGTGTGTCCGAGATTGTCCCTTATGACCCTTTTTATGAAGCAAGTAAGCGTCATAACTTGGGATCTTGGAACCTTGTATGGCAAACAATACTGCTTAGCAGAGCAATTTCATTGAAGGAAGGGGATGCTACATATATGGTGTTTTGATTGACAGGTACATATGTAACGACCATAATAAGCTTGTGATGTAACCTCAGCTACTCATATTTAAATGATAATATATATTAAGAATGTATCTTTACAATATCCCAATATTGTATAACCACAAATTTACGTATGTAACAATATTATCAACTTATAAATCAAACCAAATACACACAGATACTATTAGAATACATTGTAATACTTATTCTATTTTGGTTACTTCTAACAACCTTGACATATTACACTAGAGTCCTCTAACCAGCTATGCCCTAATATAGAATACTCAGCTCTCAGCTGGTTAACTAGCTCAGCTGTCTCAGCTTAACTAACTCATATTTTTCTGTCTCAGCTATAACTGAAGAATTTTAACACTATCATTGGTTAAGGCCATTCACACATTAATATTAATTATGATTAATCATAAAAACCAAATATTTTGCAAGCTTGCCATCGATATAATATAAGTGCCGAATTATAAATTTGATATAATTAATTTTCTTCAAGTCCCCCTTATTATGATTAATCCATATTTAATTTATTAACCAATGCACACTTCATCCATGGCCCACACACACAGCCTTGTACCAAATGATCGTACGTATTCTTCATAGCTGGACCAACCAAAAATAACTTTATCTTCAGTTTTTCTTTCTATAAAAATTCTTAATCATAATATTGACTTTAAATATGATATGATAATAATAGTAATACAACAATAATAATATAATAATTAAATGATGTAATAATTAATGTAGTAGTATATTTCCATGTTTGTATAATATTTTAGCTCTCCAGAAATATACTTTCCATTCTAAAATGTGTCATAAGTTTCTATTGCTCCTATAAGATTAATATGTTTCTTAACCTTTTAACAAAAGATATTCTATTAAGTGGAATGACTCTATGAAGTTTTAACCAAAAAATATTCAGTATATGAATATGTTAAAAATAATAATATTATCCTAATATGGATGTTAGTATCAGAATAAGAGGATCATCAAAATGTATATGTGACCTATAACAATGTTTTCAATAATAAATTATTTTATCACTAGTAGACTTCTTCTGATGAATCCTTTCTTCATGCAATGTCTATAAAATATCATCTTTTTAAGTTCTATAAAATTAGAAAAATTTTGCTGAACGTGATAAAGCAGTCATAAGTATGAAGTATTAAGCTCTTGTTCAATCTTCTTCCTATGAAGATCTCTTCTTTAACATCCGAATTCCTTAACGTTGGCTTCGTAGGAGATTGTTACGCTTCATATTTGATCTTAGATGCCATTTCTGTAAAGAAATGCAGTATCATTAATTTGGAACAAACATTACATTTTTCTTGTACCTTTTTTCAACAAATATGAAAAGTTATGGGACAATCAGTTTATGAGTTTGGAACACATATGTGAAGTAACATTACTTTATATTTCTTTTTACAGAAAACTTCAATATATCAATCAAAGTACTGTCCTTGTCCTGTCTAAAATGACCAAAACTAGAATACAAAAGTAATGTGAACTTTAGGTATGACAGGACGCAACATCTCTTTATTGGTCATGATTTCAAAACCCTGTTTTAGTAAACAAAGAGGTTTTGTATCACCCCAGAGGTGATAATGGACTATGCCTTTGTTCTCATCTCTATAAAATTAGAAATATGCGTAACTGTTTTCTGTGCTGATATCATTATTCTGGTGTTAGACTGATCTTCAGTAATACATACTGGTTCAATTCCTTTCTCAATTCTTTTACTGTAAATGTGTGGTAGAGACTTTTCTGATACAGCTGTACAAACCTGTGTAGATGTATTTTCCTGAAAATGTTTTCCTGTTACATTTTTCTCAATGTGTTTGGCTATCAGTGCTCTAATTCACTGGGGATACCTTTCACGACATTCTCTAAATGTATCTTCCTCAAGAATTCCTCTTAGTGAACTGTCAGGAGTTTGTAATATGATCCTGTAACAACATAAATAACTCAGACAAAAGAGTAATATGCTGGTCAACATTCTGTGTACTCAGCATAATTGTATTTATATGCTGAAAAAAGCATTCTGGCCTTGAAAATTTGATAGAATTTTTGCTATAGACTCATGGACTACACCATCACTGATGTCTAAACCAGCTACTAATCGAGTGAATGCATAAGTCTCTTTCTGGAACTTGAAAGCTAGCTTGTACTTACAACTTTTAGCTAAGGGAATCGTAAAATGTCCGTTATCAATTTCCAAAAGAGAAAACACTTTGGACTCGGCATGTAACTTGATATTAGAATGATCAGGAACAACTGCTTTGTTATTTGTGATATATTTATTCAGTGTACTGCAGTCAACTGACAAAGAATATGAATTGTCAGCATTTTTGATATGCCAAATACAGTTATTTACCACTGATTGTGCTTTCTTTAAAATGCCGAGTTGTACAAACTCTTGAATAATGGCAGAAAGTGGTCCTATTGATTCTTGTGGTAACTCATACCGATTAAGTGGTATTGGAGCTTTTCCCTCAATATTCAATTCTGTATTTTTCAAAGTTCCTATGTCATTTTTAAACTTTGACCACAAACTTGGAAAACATTGTACCAATTCCTTTTAAAGCACAATTACCATCAGTATCAGGCCTTTTTTGTGCTGTAGACATATTAGAAATGAAACCAACATCACTGTATACAGAAGGATCAATTAACATTGATTTGGGCTTAGATGGATTCCTCCAAATAACTTTGGTCATAATATCAATAATCCACTTCTGTTTATTGATTACATCAATGTCAAGAATATTCTGTGTGCCGTGGCAAAACCAAATGTCAATGTTAGTTTTCAATAGCCCAGGTACTTCAAATGTTACATTAGGCACCTGTCTAGTAGTTGAATGACCTGCATTATTAAAACCTTTTATATTGCACATGGGTGAATTAGGTTTCACAGGTATGTTTTCTCTGGTTAGACTAATCTCAGATCCACTGTCAATCAAAAATGTAATCTTTTTACCATTTAGTAAACCTTGTACATACGGTCTTCCTTTGTCATCCAATACAATTGGAGCGACAAATTCTAATGGTATTGAGGATGAATTTCGATGTGATTCTATTTTTGGAAATGGTAATAAATCATTTGTGTCAGTGACAGCCATTTTCGCCATATTGTCTGAACTGTTGTTGCTAGTCAAATTATGAATCTGATTAAAGGTTGAGGCATAAGGCAATTCAGTCAAACCTTTATCATTACACAATAAAGCAGGTTGTACAAAAGCTGCTTTTTCATTTTTTTTTTCCATATTCTTTATTTGTGAGACTATCTTAAACTTACAACAATGCCGTCTAATATGACCTTGTCTATGACAGTAAAAGCATGTGGTATAGTCTACTTGACTCACTTGCCTGCATCTGTCGTCATTTTTACTGGGACTTGTTTCTGGCATAACTGCTGTATGACTATTTTGTCACTTTGAATTACAGCTACCTCATAAGTGAGATTGCTGTTTTTTTCACTTCTCCTTATTTTCTCAATGAAACTTACTATGTCATTTAGGTTTTGTTTTTACTCTGCTATGGCAACTGTTAAGGGTCAAGATACTTGAATTTCTTTACCAAAGCTTTGATCATAGCTGAATATTCCTCATTTTCTACTCCAAATATAATTTTATATGCTTTGGAAAATGTATTTTTAAACTCAAAAGGGTCTTCTTCTGCAGTAGTCTGCAGTACGTCTAGCATTTCTATAGAAGGTACGTCCTCACCAGTTGTACATAACAGCAATTGTCGCAGTCTGTCTGTCACGTCACTATGTTTTTTCTGACCTTTGCCATCAATAACAGATCTTTTTATTCAAGTCATAAACATAATCGGCAACCATAAATGTAATAAATGATTTATTTCATTATTTGAAATCTTATGACATTCAGCGTAAATCTCAAATGCTTCCATGTTGCTAAAAACATCTTTCTTTGAATCATAAGCAGGGATGTCTTTTAAAACTTTCATTAATTGGTTATGTATTTGCAACTTAAGTTTTGCAGTTTTACATAACAATTCTTCATGTTTAATTTGTGTTTCGTCATCATAGTCAATATCCGAACTTTCGGAAATATCGGAAGATTGTGGCTCTGATCTTGAATCACTCTGTTTGTCATCTGTGTTTATCATGGCAACCTGTTTACTGTCATTCTGCAGTCTTAACAAAAGATTTGTTTTTACTCCATTTGCTCCTCAAGGCTCTCTATGTAATTACAATACATTTCACTGTTTGGGCAATTAAGACCATCTTGGGGCAAATTTTCATGCATTTCTGTGCTCTGTACAGTGCTACATTCTGTCTGCTTTAATGTACAAGTTTTTTTAACAGGTAAATCAACATTCCAAATCATTTTGTTGAATATTCTTACTAAATTTAAGATATTAGATATCTTTTTACACTGTCTGTTTACAGTAAATCTAGATTTTTCTATCTGAATATTGGCCTGTAAACATTCATTGTACATGTACTGCCATAAGCGACCATCATCAGGATATAGAGAAACATCTTTAAACTCTAGCTTTCTTTCTCTAATTCATCAATAAATTCCATAATTGTTACTCACCGTAATCAGGAGATTTTCTTGTTTGACCCGGCTCAGTCACTGGACCTCTTGTCCACGTCTGTTCATTCGCCTTGTCTTCTAGATTCTTTTCACCGTGTTTTTCCTGTTCTTGACAATCACAGAATTGTGCTTTCTCCCCCTTATCAAGGAATGGAAAACCGGAGAAAAACTGTGGCTGAGGCTGGCTCACCAAAATTTTGGATTTTTTTTTGAGACACATACAGTGGGGATCGAAAGTTTGGGCACCCCAGCTAAAAATTTGTAATAATGTGCATAAAGAAGCCAAGGAAAGATGGAAAAATCTCCAAAAGGCATCAAATTACAGATTAGACATTCTTATAATATGTCAACAAAAGTTAGATTTTATTTCCATCATTTACACTTTCAAAATAACAGAAAACAAAAAAATGGCGTCTGCAAAAGTTTGGGCACCCTGCAGAGTTAATATCTTGTACTGCCCCCTTTGGCAAGTATCACAGCTTGTAAACGCTTTTTGTAGCCAGCCAAGAGTCTTTCAATTCTTGTTTGAAGTATCTTTGCCCATTCTTCCTTACAAAAGTCTTCCAGTTCTTTGAGATTTCTGGGCTGTCTGTCACGCACTGCTCTTTTAAGGTCTATCCATATATTTTCAATTATGTTGAGGTAAGGAGATTGTAAAGGCCATGGCAAAACCTTCAGTTTACGCCTCTTGATGTAATCCCCCGTGGATTTCGAGGTGTGTTTAGGATCATTATCCATTTGTAGAAGCCATCCTCTCTTTCACTTCAGCTTTTTCACAGATGGCATCAAGTTACCATCCAAAATTTGCTGAAATTTTATTGAATCCATTTTTCCTTCTACTCGTGAGATGTTCCCTGTGCCACTGGCTGCAACACAACCCCAAAGCATGATTGATCCAACCCCATGCTTAACAGTTGGACAGAGGTTCTTTTCATTAAATTCTGTGCCCCTTCTTCTCCAAACGTACCTTTGCTCATTCCGGCCAAAAAGTTCAATTTTAACCTCATCGGTCCACAGAACTTGTTTCCAAAATGCATCAAGCTTGTCTATATGTTCATTTGCAAAGTTCAAACGATGATTTTTGTGGTGAGGACGTAGAAGAGGTTTTCTTCTGATGACTCTTCCATGAAGACCATATTTGTACAAGTATCTCTTTATAGTGGAATAGTGTACCACAACTCCAGTGTCTGCCAGATCTTTCTGGAGGGATCGTGCAGTCAAACGTGGGTTTTGAATTGTTTTTCTCACAATCCTGCGAACTGTTCTGTCTGATATTTTTCTTGGTCTTCCAGATCTTGCTTTAACTTCCACTGTTCCTGATGACTGCCATTTCTTAATTACATTCCGAACAGAGGATATTGACATCTGAAAACGCTTTGCTATCTTCTTATAGCCTTCTCCAGCTTTGTGAGCGTCAACTATTTTCAGTTTCAGTTTTCTAGACAACTGCTTAGAAGAACCCATGGTGCTGATTGTTGGGGCAAGGTCAGATGAGTCTGGGCATTTAAAATCTTTGAGATTGACATCACCTGGTCTTCCCAGACGATGATTGAGAACAATCCATGACACTGGCAGGTCTCAGCTTGGCAAAGGGGGCAGTGCATGCTATAAATTCTGCAGGGTGCACAAACGTTTGCAGATGCCATTTTTTTGTTTTCTGTTATTTTGAAAGTGTAAATGATGGAAATAAAATCTAACTTTTGTTGACATATTATAAGAATGTCTAATCTGTAATTTGATGCCTTTTGGAGATTTTTCCATCTTTCCTTGGCTTCTTTATGCACATTAATACAAATTTTTAGGTGGGGTGCCCAAACTTTCGATCCCCACTGTATAATATTTCTTTAGTGTCTATAGGCAATTTTGCTTGTGATTAAAGAGCCAGCAAAGTAAAAAATAAAGTGTGATTTTATTTTATCACACAATGGCTTAAAATAACAATGTAAAGCGTATCATGAACAGTTCCATGTAGATAAAACCATAAATATCAAGCAGAAGTTTAAAGATGTGTCACCCTTATGTCCATTATCTCATGTGCTTCTTCCATGTGGTTTGTCCTTCTGGAGTCTTTGGGAAGAAGCCGAAAGTAGACGGAATTGACTATTCTTGTCTTACAGCACCTGTTCCAGCTTCTTAGAATGTTCTTATGTGTATCTGTATGGACAGACGTGTGTATGAGTGTGAGTGCGTCCGAGGCTTTCCCTTATGACCTTTCTTATGAAGCAAGTAAGCGTCATAACTTGGGATCTTGGAACCTTATATGGTAAACAATACTGCTTAGCAGAGCAATTTCATTGAAGGGAGGGGATGCTACATATATGGTGTTTTGATTGATAGGTACATATGTAACGACCATAATAAGCTTGTGATGTAACCTCAGCTACTCATATTTAAATGATAATATAAATTAAGAATGTAGCTTTACAACATCCCAATATTGTATAACCACAAATTTTCGCATGTAACAATATTATCAACTTATAAATCAAACTAAATACACACAGATACTATTAGAATACATTGTAATACTTACAGTTGCAAGAAAAAGTATGTGAACCCCTTGGGATTATGTGGAGTTTTGCATGAATTGGGCATAAAATGTGCTCTGAATGTCATCTAACTCACAACAATAGAAGACCACAGTCTGCTGAACATAATACTACACAAACATTAGATGTTGCCATGGTTTAATTGCACATAACATGTAAACATTCACAGTGCAGGGAGGAAAAAGTATGTGAGGCCCTAGCTTAATGACTTCTCCCAGAGCTAATTGGAGCCAGGAGTGAGCCAACCTTGACTCCAATCAGTGTGATGATATTGGATGTGTTGCTGACAGCTGTCCTGCCCTTAAAACACACACCTGTTTTGGGTTTACTGGTTTCAAGAAGCACTGTCTGATGTGACCCATGCCTCGCAGAAAAGAGCTCTCAGAAGACCTACAATCAAGAATTGTTGACTTGCATGAAGCTGGAAAGAGTTACAAAAGTATCTCCAAAAGCCTTGATGTTCATGTGTCCACGGTAAGACAGACTGTATACAAATGGAGAAAGTTTAGCACTGTTGCTACTCTCCCTAGGGGTGGTCGTCCTGTAAAAATGACTGCAAGAGCACAGCGCAGAATGCTGCATGAGGTAAAGAAGAATCCCAGAGTGTCAGCTAAAGACCTACAGAAATCTCTGGCACATGCTAACATTTTTGTTGACACATCTACAATAAGGAGAACATTAAACAAGAATGGAGTACATGGGAGGACACCACGGAGGAAGCCATTGCTGTCCAAAAAGAATATTGCAGCACGTTTGAAGTTTGCAAAAGAGCACCTGGATGTTCCACAGCACTACTGGCAAAATATACTGTGGACAGATGAAACCAAGATTGAGTTGTTTGGGAAGAACACACAACACTATGTGTGGAGAAAAAAAGGCACAGCACACCAACATCAAAACCTCATCCCCACTGTAAAACATGGCAGAGGGAGCATCATGGTTTGGGGCTGCTTTGCTGCCTCAGGGCCTGGACGGATTGTTGTCATTGATGGGAAAATGAATTCCAGAGTTTATCAAGACATTTTGCAGGAAAATGTACGACCATCTGTCCGCCAACTGAAGCTCCGCAGAGGATGGATGATGCAACAGGACAATGACCCAAAGCATACAAGTAATTCAACAAAACAATGGCTGCAACAGCACAGAATACGCCTTCTGGAGTGGCCCAGTCAGAGTCCTGACCTCAGCCCGATTGAAATGCTGTGGCATGACCTTAAGAGAGCGATTCACACCAGACATCCCAAGAATATTGCTACACTGAAACAGTTTTGTGAAGAGGAGTGGTCCTAAATTACTCCAGATCGTTGTGCAGGTCTGATCTGCAACTACAGGAAACGTTTAGTTGAGGTTATTGCTGCCAAAGGAGGGTCAACCAGTTATTAAGTCCAAAGGTTCACATACTTTTTCCTCCCTGCACTGTGAATGTTTACATGTTATGTGCAATTAAACCATGGCAACATCTAATGTTTGTGTAGTATTATATTCAGCAGACTGTGTTCTTCTATTGTTGTGACGTAGATGACGTTCAGAGCACATTTTATGCCCAATTCATGCAAAACTCCACGTAATCCCAAGGGGTTCACATACTTTTTCTTGCAACTGTATTCTATTTTGGTTACTTCTAACAACCTTGACATATTACACTAGAGTCCTCTAACCAGCTATGCCTTAATATAGAATACTCAGCTCTCAGCTGGTAAACTAGCTCAGCTGTCTCAATCAACTATCATTGGTTAAGGCCATTCACACATATTAATATAAATTATGATTAATCATAAAAAACAAATATTTTGCAAGCTTGCCATCAATATAATATATGTACTGAATTATAAATTTGATATCATTAATTTTCTTCAGCGTCTAAGTAGAAAGCACCCACAGCAGACGGCTAAATTGTGTTCTGCACATACGTATTTATAACCATGCATAGACGTTGGAAAAGCGTCTAGTTCTTGACTGTCATGAATTCCCTTAAACTATTTTTTACCAACTGAAATTTTTTTTTTAAATTTAATATATTATTTAAAGTGAAATCCAGATATTTGGAAAATCAAATTTCAATGTGAACATTAGAGATGAGCGAAGTATTCAAAAATTCGATTCGGCTGATTCGGCGAATTCGAGGAATAAATTCGATTCGAGGCGAATATATTCGCTGCGAATTTAACTTATAAAAAGGGTGTTTCTAGGCTTCAGAGAGCCTTTATATTAGTGCAGAACACTGTACCTTTAATTTAAATGCCCTTGGAGTCTGCTGGGGAAGAGAAATAATACTGTCAGTCAGTATGACATGCAGATGAGTGCCGTCGATCTTAGAATCACCGCACACTTCACTCATTTGGGCAGTCACGGGGCCAAAACCAGAGTGTGGAGCCACAGTGTGGCGGTGGAGGCAGCAGCAATGGGAGGCCATACAGCACCCTATGACAAAATGGAACCCACCAGCAGTGTGAGGAGACCTGAAAGTGGCACATGGCAGAGTGTGGCGATGGAGACAGCAGCAATGGGAGGCCGTACAGGGACCCATGACACACTCTGGACCTGGCAGCAGCATGAGGAGGCGGTACAGGGGCCCATGGCAGATTACGGGCCTGGCAGCAGCAATGATAGGCCCGTAATCTGCCAGCACCCTATGACAAAATGGAACCCACCAGCAGTGTGAGGAGACCTGAAAGTGGCACATGGCAGAGTGTGGCGATGGAGACAGCAGCAATGGGAGGCCGTACAGGGACCCATGACACACTCTGGACCTGGCAGCAGCAAGAGGAGGCGGTACAGGGGCCCATGGCAGAGTGGCGAAGCGTAAGCCGCTTAAATTGAAGGCCATACAGAGGCCTATGTTAAAAATAATAACATGTTTGGGGCATGATTCATGGCGGATTTAGTCAGTTGTGTCAGGAACTGGTGGTTTGAAATCCAGACTAATCCACGCCTGATTCATTTTCACAAACGTGAGTCTCTCCACACTTTGGGTGGACAGTCGTGTCCTCCGCGGAGTTACAATACCTCCTGCCGCACTAAACACGCGCTCCGATGCCACGCTACTGGCCGGGCATGACAGCCTTTCAAGGGCAAATTCAGCTAGTTGGGGCCAAAGGTCAAGTTTCGTTGCCCAGTAGTCAAGGGGATTGTCTATCTCGGTCGGCAGGGTGCTGTCCAAGTAGGCCCAAGCCTGTTGTTTGAGGTCCTGCTCCAGGTCCACCTGATGCTGCTGCTGCTGCGGCTGGTTAGTAGTTTCCTCACTGCGCTGGTGAAGAAAGCTACTCATCATCGACTGCAGACTGAGGCAGCCGCTGCTGGTGGAGCTGCCACTGCTCCTACCACCCCACCCTCCCCTGCTGCCATGGCAGCGGAACGCGAGCGCACAGGGCCCACAGTGTCTGAGGATGGACGTTGGCGCAGAAAGGCAGAGACCAACTGACTACATAGGTGGTTTTTATAGTACGTTATTTTGGCCTCCCTCTCAGCAGGTGTGAAAAAGGCCATCATTTTTGAACGGTAGCGAGGGTCCAACAAGGTGGACAGCCAAAAGTCATCCCTCTGTCTGATGGTTATTATTCGGCTGTCGCTACGCAAGCAACCGAGCATGCCGACTCACGAATAGCGTGGCCTCCTCAAAGGGCCTGAGCAAGCGGCAGGTGTCACGCATGAGCTGCCAATGGCTGACATCTAAGTTACACAGGGGAGTACCTTTATCCGCTTGTAACATCAGGAAATCGGTGATGGCCTTTCGCTGTTCGTAAAGGCGGTCTAACATATGTAAGGTTGAATTCCACCTTGTTGCAACGTCGCAGATCAGGCGATGCTGTGGAATTCCGTTCTGCCGCTGCAGCTCAAGGAGGGTGTGCTTTGCGGTGTAGGAATGGCTGAAATGCATGCAAAGTTTACGTGACATTTTAAGGATGTCTTGCAGTGGGATGGTGGATTTTAGGAACCGCTTGACAACCAGATTGAACACGTGAGCCATGCATGGCGCATGGCACAACCTTCCTTGACGCAGAACAGACACCATGTTCTTTCCGTTGTCGGTCAACATGGTTCCGATTTTCAGTTTGCGCGGAGACAGCCATCTGTCGATTTCTCTGTTCATTACACTCAGAAGTTCCTCCCCTGTGTGACTACGTTCGCCAAGGCATACCAGGTGCAGCACAGCGTGACACCGTTGCGCCCTGCACATGTGATATGCCGGTCGGGTAATGGGACTTGGCACGGGGGTAGCGGCTGAGGACACGGCGGAAGAAGAGGTGGTAGAGGCGGACATCTTTGCTGGACCAAGGACGTGCAAACGTGGAGGCAAAAGCGGCGTGACCTGTCCAAGTTGCTGGTGCGGCTGTGCCGGCACCATGTTCACCCAGTGGGCCGTAAATGACATGTACTGTCCCTGACCGTAGTTACAGCTCCACACGTCGGCGCTGCCGTGCACTCTGGCAGAGACCGACATGCTCAAAGACTGGCCCACCATCTCTTCTACATGTGAATGCAGGGCTGGCACTGCCTTTTTGGTGAAGAAATGCCGGCTTGGCACTCTCCACCGCGGCGCGGCACAAGCCATCATTTCTCGGAAAGGTGCTGAGTCCACCACTTGGAAAGGGAGGGACTGCAGCACCAGCAACTTGGACAGGAGGACGTTCAGCTTCTGCACCGTCGGGTGCGTGCTCGCAAACTGTTGTCTCTTGGAAACGGATTCCAAGAAAGACTGCTGACGGAATCCGTGAAGAGGAGTAGCAGGAGAAGGAGCATCTGAACGAGCGGAAGATGCCAACGAGCGACAACTCCCCTCAGCAGAGGTGTTGGAGCCTTGATTGGCTGATAGAGGGCGATTGACGTCGGGTGACGGAGCAAGTAACGGAACGGGTGATGGAGCGGGGACTGGGGCAGGCAGAACCGCCGTATCTTTATCACGGTTTTCCCAGGCCACCGAATGGCGACGCTGCATATGCTGACGCAACGCTGTAGTCCCAACATGGGCCCCCTGGCCACGCTTGACTTTCTGGCCACATAGTCGACATACGGCTACGTTTACTTCCTCGGGCGGCTTGACGAAAAATTGCCACACCGCCGAGTAGGAAACTTTGCCCCCGCTACTCCTCACTGGCTGACTGCTACTTCCTCCGTGCACACCGGCATCACTACTGGTTGTGGTGGTAGGCTGCAGTGGAGCTGGTGCTCTACTCCGTGGCCGTTTGCCTCCACTGACACTGCTGCGACCCTGCTGCCTCCTGGGCAACCCACCGACTGTTTTGCTCGCTGCCAAGCTGCCACCCTCTTCTCCTGATGATGCGGAAGCAATAGCCTGATGACGACGAGGCTGCCAAGTGCGATCAGCCTCATCATCATCAATTAGGGTCTCCGCCTCACTACTAGCCCCCTCGGCTGCGTGTGGGTCAGGAGACAGACCTGTCTCTAGACCGGCTACCGAGCCACTCTCCTCGCCAGTACTTCTTCGCCTGGCTGCTGAAGAGGCGGATGTCTCCCCCCGTTCCTGACCGCCCTCTGTTAGCTCTTCCTCACTGTACAGTGGGGCTGAGCCCACAGCATGCGATACTTCGCTTGGTGAGGGAACACCAAAGGACAGGGGCAGGTAGAGGACACGTGATTTCAGTGGGCTTGCTCCCGGGCCATGCCAACTAACGGTTGTGTCTGACGTACCCACCGACCGTTGGCTGTGGGTGTCAGAGGTGACCTGGGAAGAGGAAGATGACCGAGCCAACCAATCGATGACGGCAGGGTTGTCGGTGGAGACACGTCCGCTGGATGACACCGGG
The DNA here is from genome assembly GCF_062004578.1 of Staurois parvus. Taxonomy (NCBI): domain Eukaryota; kingdom Metazoa; phylum Chordata; class Amphibia; order Anura; family Ranidae; genus Staurois; species Staurois parvus. The sequence continues at coordinate 7,076,240 of NW_028318167.1, read as the reverse complement.
AGCACTGGCCTCTGGCTGCGACTAGTGCTGCCTCGACCCCTTCCTCTGCTGCCACGTCTGCTCGCTCCTGAAACATTGCCTCCTCTGCCACTCCTCTGCGTGTTGTCTGACATACTCTTTAATTCAACGATTCTGTGTCCCTGAGTAACAATTCTGTGTCCCTGAGTAACAATTCTGTGTCCCTCAGTAACGATTCTGTGTCCCTGAGTAACAATTCTGTGTCCCTGAGTAACAATTCTGTGTCCCTGAGTAACAATTCTGTGTCCCTCAGTAACGCTTCTGTGTCCCTCAGTAACAATTCTGTGTCCCTGAGTAACAATTCTGTGTCCCTGAGTAACAATTCTGTGTCTGTCCCTGAGTAACAATTCTGTGTCCCTGAGTAACAATTCTGTGTCCCTCAGTAATGATTCTGCGTCCCTCAGTAACAATTCTGTGTCCCTGAGTAACGATTCTGTGTCCCTGAGTAACGATTCTGTGTCCCTGAGTAACGATTCTGTGTCTGTCCCTGAGTAACAATTCTATGTCCCTGAGTAACAATTCTGTGTCTGTCCCTGAGTAACAATTCTGTGTCCCTGAGTAACAATTCTGTGTCCCTGAGTAACAATTCTGTGTCCCTGAGTAACAATTCTGTGTCCCTGAGTAACGATTCTGTGTCCCTGAGTAACAATTCTGTGTCCCTGAGTAACAATTCTGTGTCCCTGAGTAACAATTCTGTGTCCCTGAGTAACGATTCTGTGTCCCTCAGTAACGATTCTGTGTCCCTGAGTAACAATTCTGTGTCCCTGAGTAACAATTCTGTGTCTGTCCCTGAGTAACAATTCTGTGTCCCTGAGTAACAATTCTGTGTCCCTGAGTAACAATTCTGTGTCCCTCAGTAACGATTCTGTGTCCCTCAGTAACAATTCTGTGTCCCTGAGTAACAATTCTGTGTCCCTGAGTAACGATTCTGTGTCTGTCCCTGAGTAACAATTCTGTGTCCCTGAGTAACAATTCTGTGTCCCTGAGTAACGATTCTGTGTCCCTGAGTAACAATTCTGTGTCCCTGAGTAACAATTCTGTGTCCCTGAGTAACGATTCTGTGTCCCTGAGTAAGGATTCTGTGTCCCTGAGTAACGATTCTGTGTCCCTGAGTAACAATTCTGTGTCCCTGAGTAACAATTCTGTGTCCCTGAGTAACGATTCTGTGTCCCTCAGTAACAATTCTGTGTCCCTGAGTAACAATTCTGTGTCCCTGAGTAACAATTCTGTGTCTGTCCCTGAGTAACAATTCTGTGTCCCTGAGTAACAATTCTGTGTCCCTGATTAACGATTCTGTGTCCCTGAGTAACGATTCTGTGTCCCTCAGTAACAATTCTGTGTCCCTGAGTAACAATTCTGTGTCGCTGAGTAACAATTCTGTGTCTGTCCCTGAGTAACAATTCTGTGTCCCTGAGTAACAATTCTGTGTCTGTCCCTGAGTAACAATTCTGTGTCCCTCAGTAACAATTCTGTGTCCCTGAGTAACAATTCTGTGTCCCTGAGTAACAATTCTGTGTCCCTCAGTAACAATTCTGTGTCCCTGAGTAACAATTCTGTGTCGCTGAGTAACGATTCTGTGTCCCTCAGTAACAATTCTGTGTCCCTGAGTAACAATTCTGTGTCCCTCAGTAACGATTCTGTGTCCCTCAGTAACAATTCTGTGTCCCTGAGTAACAATTCTGTGTCCCTGAGTAACGATTCTGTGTCTGTCCCTGAGTAACAATTCTGTGTCCCTGAGTAACAATTCTGTGTCCCTGAGTAACGATTCTGTGTCCCTGAGTAACAATTCTGTGTCCCTGAGTAACAATTCTGTGTCCCTGAGTAACGATTCTGTGTCCCTGAGTAAGGATTCTGTGTCCCTGAGTAACAATTCTGTGTCCCTGAGTAACGATTCTGTGTCCCTGAGTAAGGATTCTGTGTCCCTGAGTAACAATTCTGTGTCCCTGAGTAACAATTCTGTGTCCCTGAGTAACGATTCTGTGTCCCTCAGTAACAATTCTGTGTCCCTGAGTAACAATTCTGTGTCCCTGAGTAACAATTCTGTGTCTGTCCCTGAGTAACAATTCTGTGTCCCTGAGTAACAATTCTGTGTCCCTGATTAACGATTCTGTGTCCCTGAGTAACGATTCTGTGTCCCTCAGTAACAATTCTGTGTCCCTGAGTAACAATTCTGTGTCGCTGAGTAACAATTCTGTGTCTGTCCCTGAGTAACAATTCTGTGTCCCTGAGTAACAATTCTGTGTCTGTCCCTGAGTAACAATTCTGTGTCCCTCAGTAACAATTCTGTGTCCCTGAGTAACAATTCTGTGTCCCTGAGTAACAATTCTGTGTCTGTCCCTGAGTAACAATTCTGTGTCCCTGAGTAACAATTCTGTGTCCCTCAGTAACAATTCTGTGTCCCTGAGTAACAATTCTGTGTCCCTGAGTAACAATTCTGTGTCTGTCCCTGAGTAACAATTCTGTGTCCCTGAGTAACAATTCTGTGTCCCTGAGTAACAATTCTGTGTCTGTCCCTGAGTAACAATTCTGTGTCTGTCCCTGAGTAACAATTCTGTGTCCCTGAGTAACAATTCTGTGTCCCTCAGTAACAATTCTGTGTCCCTGAGTAACAATTCTGTGTCCCTGAGTAACAATTCTGTGTCCCTGAGTAACAATTCTGTGTCCCTCAGTAACAATTCTGTGTCCCTCAGTAACAATTCTGTGTCTGTCCCTGAGTAACAATTCTGTGTCCCTGAGTAACAATTCTGTGTCCCTGAGTAACAATTCTGTGTCTGTCCCTGAGTAACAATTCTGTGTCCCTGAGTAACAATTCTGTGTCCCTGAGTAACAATTCTGTGTCTGTCCCTGAGTAACAATTCTGTGTCCCTCAGTAACAATTCTGTGTCCCTGAGTAACAATTCTGTGTCCCTGAGTAACAATTCTGTGTCCCTGAGTAACAATTATGTGTCCCTCAGTAACAATTCTGTGTCCCTGAGTAACAATTCTGTGTCCCTGAGTAACAATTCTGTGTCCCTCAGTAACAATTCTGTGTCCCTCAGTAACAATTCTGTGTCTGTCCCTGAGTAACAATTCTGTGTCCCTGAGTAACAATTCTGTGTCCCTGAGTAACAATTCTGTGTCTGTCCCTGAGTAACAATTCTGTGTCCCTGAGTAACAATTCTGTGTCCCTAAGTAACGATTCTGTGTCCCTAAAGTCTCTGTGGCCCTAACTCTGTCCCTAATACAGAGAGGTCTGTCTCTCTTGAATGACCGGAGGCTAATGGAGAATTGTAAGATGGCCGCGATTTATAGCTCCACCATTACACAGTGCTGGCTGGCTGGCTGCTGATTGGCTAATGCGATCACATGTCATGAATGAATGCATTATGGGTCAGCGCACCTTGTCTGCGCGCCTTCCCAGAGATCCCCGCTCCGACGCCACACATGTCGCCGCCATTTTTGAGAAAATTCGATTCGTGCATCCGAAGTTTGCTAATCTTCGGATTCGTCGCAAATCGAATATTTCCTAATCTTCGAAACAAATTCCACTTCGTCATGTTCGATTCGCTCATCTCTAGTGAACGTTTCTACAGTGATTTTTTTTGTTTTGTTAGATGTGCTTCTAGAACGTCTGTTTTTAAGACTGATTCCTGTATTGTGCCTGTTAGTAAATTCGCTTTAGATTCTACTTGTTAGACTCTTTTAGTAAATGTCTTTGCCGTTTAAAAGTAGACGGATTTCAATGAAAAGTAGACTTTAGCCACGGAAATGTGCCTAGACTCCGTCTATGCACACTAGTAAATCAGAGCCTTCAGGTCAATTTAGGTCAATTTAGAATTAAACTGCACATTTACACATGGCCATGTTTCACTGCAGCTTACAATAGCGAAGAACACCATGCTACAGTTTTCATACTGACTTGCATTAGCAAGGTAAAAAATCATACCACCTGGAAAAAATGTTCACCTGCTCTATCTGGAATTTTTTTGTAGGCTTCCGTTTTTCTTTGAATCATTGACTATGGCAAGAGCAAAAAAGCCAGCAATAGTTGAATCCATTCGATCCATCTATGGGCAGGCTGGTTGTACTGAAGTCGATCCATCGATCAACTTCTACACAACCAGCCTGTCACAAGTGACTGACTGTGTTGATGGAGGAATCAAGCGATTATTTTTTTTTGTTTGTTTGTTTCCTGCAACCCATGGTTGTTGGAAAGAATATCGCATCATCTATGGCTTTCTAGGGATCTCTACAACTGCAGCATATACAGAAAAATTGTAGTCTCAGCAATTACCCCTCCTATCCTTAACACTGACACAGACTGTTCACTCAGATTCTTATACTCACAAAATAACCACCATCTTTGCAAATAATAGTAATTTGAGATGATGATACCAGTATCTGTGCCAATACCAAGTATTTTCACAAGTACTTGTACTCATGAAAATGCTCCCGATACCAGAAACCCATACTTTGCGGTGCGATTTGCGTCAATACAAATGCAAATTGCACCGTAAAGAATCGTGTGCGATTTGAACAGGAATGTGATATCTGCCCAAATCATATGCGGTTTCCCCACTGCTCCTATGTGAACCCAGGCTTGTTATAGCCTAAGTTCACACAGGAGTGGTGCATGAAACCTCCCTGCACCGATCCCATGCTGAGCTGAGAGTGGGCGTGTGGGGAGTATACCATGGAGGCAGATGCTACGGATTCTAAGCTGTAGGAGAGATAAAAAGGCCGTGGGGATACAAAATGACAGTTCGGACTAGAGGGCTTTCGATTGGTCAGCACTGTCACATGGACAGTGCTGACCAATCAGAAGCCACCTAGCCAGTGATGTCATCCCTGCAAGGAGAGGAGAGAAAGCTGCAGGGATTTCAAATCCCCAGACCTGTGAAGCAGCTTTCTCTCCTCTCCTTGCAGGGATGACAGTATGGGCTAGATGGCTTTTAATTGGTCAGCACCGTCCATGTGATGGTGCTGAGCAATCAGAACCCATCTAGCCCGTACTGTCATCACAGCAAGGAGAGGAGAGAAAGCTGCTTCACAGGTCTGGGGATTTGAAATCCCCACATCTTTCTCTCCTCTCCTACAGCTGAGAATATGGAGCATCTGCCTCTATGGTATACATCCCCACACACCCTTCTCTCCCACTCTCTGCTGCAGGAAACTTCCTTGCACTGCTCCTGTGTGAACTCGGGCTATGACAAGCCTGGGTTCACACAGAAGCAGTAGGCAAAAAGCATGCGATTTGGACAGGAATCGCATTCCTGTGCAAATCGCATGCTATTCTTGTGTCGCGCAATTTGCGTCCAAACATTTTGTATTGACGCAAATCACACTGCAAAGTAGCGGTATTAAATACGGAATTAAACTTTAAAGTGTTTCTTAAATAAATATTGTACTTCCATAAATATCCTAATAATGATGCTGTATTACTATATAATATTACATTTGATATTTAAAAATGTAAAACGTTTTGATGATTTGCCCTCGTGTTGTCATCTGCTGAATGATATTTATTAGACACAATAAGTGATATATCTGCTGATCTCATAGCCACCCTCTAATGATCTATATATGTCAGTCATTTTTTAAAATTTAATTCAGATTTGGAAAAAACGTAGTGATGACATTTCAACACAAGAGGGTGACAAATGGAATAGATTATGCAAATACTGCACTATATAAGGATTGAAAAGATGTCCCCTCCTAGTTCTGACGAAGTCCGCAATGATTGGCGGATGAAACACATCAACGTAATGACATCATCACACCCTGCGTAACACCTAAGGCTATTTTCATCTATATGAATCCATGCCATCACAGGATTGAGATTCCGAGTTATCCATATACTCCATACAGCCTTAACACACCTTTTATGCATAAGAGGAAAGCCTCCTTCATTTTTTGATTATGGATCCTAGGATTCAAATTTTTCTAAATGAAAACAATGATGACCTCTATTAGGGTAATCATCTTATTTGATATATTCATTATTCATTAATGATTCTTTTCATTTCACTAATATTTATGTTATTTATTTTAGATTTAGCAAAATAGTGCCATCTATAGAGATAATCCTGTTAAAGTAATATTGGCTGATCGAGGTCGGCTATACACTGTACAATCTTTCTTGTCAGCCAACCTTATATGATAACGACATACAATGAAGGTAATTACAGACTACAATACATTTTCCTCTTTAAAGTAATTATCATTTCATTGGACTCACTTTGATGATATATATATATATATATATATATATATATATATATAAAAACTCTTCACATTGATTCTTTAGGATTTTTTCCACTTGCTACCCCAATATTCAATAGTGATGATTTCATGAGGGAAGTGCAAAGAAGTATCGATCTAAAGTTATGTCACTATTGTAAAACAGCAAAAAAATCGAAATTGCGTAGATAGAATCACTCAGAATACTATGAAAGTGGACTCTCCATACATCACTATTATCTTCCATATATGAAGAATACTTCTTATCAAAATAACGGCTTCCCAGCCATTCATTAGATCAACATGATGAAGCTAAGTGAATGCGCAGGACGTTGTTTTGTTCTTTGTTTTTATATTCACTGTTTTTATTTTTTTGATTGACTGTATGTTCACCATATCTAATGCCCATCCTTTCAAAAGATCTTTATGATCAAAATAAAGTAATTATTTGCATCTATTATTGATGTTTATTGTTTACTCTGCATTGGATTTAAATATACCGCTCTTTTTTTGCAGTTTGCTCTAGTCAGCTGCTAACCTTTTTCTCTTATTGCTCTTTACACAACATTGTGCACTCTGACTTACTGTACATAGTCATATACAAAAACAAAAGGGGGTAAAACGAGCGCTGGATGATATTAGAACAGGATATAAAGCGGCTGGCATGAAAGGCAAACCTCAAAACGCCTCATAAAATAACAGTCACAAAGAGAAAAAGCATGCAGCGCTAGAATATTGAGATTACCTCGCAATGCAATATGACAAACTCAATGGAGATAAACGCAGCTAGCATATAAGTACTGGTATTTACAACCCATTACTGGAACACACTCTTAATCAAAATAAGGTGTACATATATATATACAAAAACAGTCTCTGGCAGGGCTGGGACAAGGGGTGGACGAGAGGGATGGCTGCCCTGGGCACAATAGTTTACTGTAGGGATGGGGGCACCTTCCTTCGTTTACAAGGCTGACAGAAATAGTGATATCGGCAGTGATTTTGACAAGCGAGTGACTCCTGGGTGTAGGGATCCTATGGCCAGCAGTCATTTGCCTGTAACCTTTGGACATAAGATCCTAAGCTTGCCCATCAGGAATGAGGGAGGTGCAGTTTAACATCTTTGCCCTGGGCGCTAGATGATCTTGTCCTAGCATTGGCTTGAATGCAAAATAACCTGTTTTTTCTTATGTGCTGTATTTCTTCAATGTGAGTGGCTTGCTGTCATTCAGTTGCAGATATATAAAGTCACCATTTAAACATGCAATCATAAAAAAGAAGAATGTTTATCTCACAGTTTCAGTTTGTAGTTTGCAGATCTCTGTTTCTGTGTCACACATGTGGGCCAGGGGGCTGTTGGTGGTGAATGTTCCTCATGACTGTAAGCCCTCCAGGTTTTTCTGGGCTATGATAGGCACTGTGGGTGGGGTCACTTGCCCTCTACCTTTGCTGTGTTGTGCTCATCAATGCCCTGAGACAAGGTAGAGACCACTTTCAGGGAAAGTCAACCTTAAGGCAGTCCTCCAACTTAGAGATGTGCTGTACACTGTGTGCATTGTGTGAATAAGCCGGATTCCAACTAACTTCCTGGTCCCGTGTCACTGCACACCTTGACTGTAAATGTTGGCATTTAGGAGAGACATGCTGAACCTATGCCCACTCCACCTATCCAGTGTATCTGTCACCTCACTCCCAGTGACAGAATCAGGTCCCGCCGTGCACCTAGTGTGGACCTCATGTGTGCACTTTGTTCTTCATACTCTCCAGTGCCTGATGGCTAGGATGTGCCCTCCATTTTGATAGTGTGGGGGGTGGCCTAAGCAAAATCCCTGTATTAGCCCTTCTAAACCTGCTGGCCCTGGATAAATCTGCAAATATTTTTTTCTTAATCTACAGGACTGACCTCTAACCCATAGTAGTTTAATGTAACCTCATTACCACCAGTAATGAAAGAATATATACAAAGTCACTTTGCCTTTACTTTGTTGTAACTTTTGATTGTCAGTGATTTTTTTTTTTTTTTAAATGTATGTAATTCTTTATTTAATATTTGAAGTATGTGGGGATGTACTGAAAAGACAAAGGGGGAAGATTGCTCAAGTCAATAGACACTTGCATCACATAGACCTTCAGGGTCGCACATGAAGAAGATTCCACATATACAGGATCAAAGATAGCTCAAGATTAGAAACTGGTGAAGTTGTGGCTCAATGTCTATGCAGAAACTCAGAAGTAGAAGTGAAGATTATGTGGAGAGAGTTAAAACACACAGAAAGGGGGGGATAAAGTGGGGGGGGGGAGGGTAAAAAGAAAAGAAGGCAAGTGGGGAGTTGAAAAGGAAAAGATGAGGGAGAGGGGGAATTGAGGGGCTGGAAGTGGCCATGATTAGGGTTTGGAAGGAGGGATCTACTGCACCACCCAACAAAAAAGAGAAAAAGGCGGATAGGGGGCCAATAAGAAGTTAAGCAGAAGGTTGACGTGATTTAAGGGATTTAGAGGGCCTGGTCAGATAGTAATGTCAGGTATCAAGGCATGAAGATATACTCTTACCAGTAAATCCACGTTTTCCTGAATCATTCTCCCCTGTTTTGCAACAGGGTTGGATCTTTTTTTTCCTTTCCTTTTCTTTTATTTACTAGGGTTAACCATAGAGGTATATAGAGGTAACAAGATTAGGGGAGAGTGGAATTACCTTCATGTAGAAGGTGGATTAATAATTATTTCCTATATCTATGGAAATGTCCTGACAAATAATAACTATTTATAGATGTCTTGACCTAAGTCAATGTCTGTGAGTTTAAGAATTATGTCATGGACTTTATTCCAGAAGGAAAAGTGAACAACATACTGTATATAATGCAGTTCTCCCTCCTTTTATTCAGTAACTATTAAATTGCTCCATTAAAGAGATGGAGGCACCCTCCTTATACAAATCACACAGTGTTGTGCTACAATCCAAATTTCAAATCCTCAAACTTCAACAAAAAAAATTACCAAAATATAGAATAACAATATATTAGTGATGGTGACACCCCCTCACAGTATGTGTGACTTTCCCAAAATATAATAACACTATATTGACATAGTTACAATATATGTGTGATGGTGACACCCCCTCACAAAGTAGAACAAATCTCTTCTTGTATTAGGAATCTAAAACCAGTGCTTAAAGGGGAGCTCCTGTCTCCCCCCTCCCCCCCCTAAAAAAAAATTACAAGTCAATAGCTACAAATACTGTATAGTATAGACATCTACCTCTCCAGGGATCCAGCAATGTCCTCACCTGAGCTGATTCTTCATTTGGCTTCGGGTGCTGGCACTGGCATCTTAGGTAAGAGAAACCGGCAGTGAAACCTTCTGGCATCACAGCCAGTTTCCCACTGCGCATGCACGAGTCATGCTGCACTTTGTGAATAGTCTTCAGTCTTTTGTGACCTGTGATATGTCCCAGAAGGCTGGGGGGGGAAGAGGGCCGAACATAGCTGAGGTGAACTGGCTTGAAGTGGGCGCAGGTACCTGTCAAAACCAGGTACATGCCCCCCCCCCTCCCCAAAAAGTGCCAAATGTGGCAGTGGAGAGGAGGCTGCAAACAATGAAACTTCCCCTTTTAGGTGAAGTTCTGCTTTATGTCTACATAAATAATGATGGGATCCTCCAAATTTTTTTTTTTTTAAACAAAAAACTTTTTTCAAGTTTAACAAAACACATACCAGTGGTACATATTGGACCAATAAGGAGAAAAATACAAAAGCATACTGAGTTTGCAGTACAAAACGGGCAGGATACACAAAGTACATTGGACCAGCACCTTCTTCGCACATTCAAGAGATGGACAGTAACTGTTCCTATCCCAGTCCAAAAAGCAAGTGATAGGCTCGGAAGGGATAACCCACATATAAATAACGATACAACGCGTATAAGAGAGGAGAGAGAGGGGGGGGAAGGGATAGAGGGAAGGTTGGGAAAAACCTTTAAGAGAGAGAAAAAATTTAAAAAAGGGATGGGGAGAGGAGGACAAGTGGTAGAGGACCAGAGGTGGAGGAGAGAAAACGAAGGTGGGAGAAGGAAGAAAAGAAGTAGGGCACCCATAGACCGGAAGCGAGTGTCAAGTTGGATTTACTAGTGGCAGAAAATACCTAATAAAAGACAGGTAAGCAGTAACCCTACAGAGATAGCTGTCTCACCTTCACCCAAGCTGTCTATATCTTATTGAACTTTTTGGGATAATTCCCAATGTGGCCCAGGTATGTCAGTTTTTACAAGGGCAGGGCAGCATTTCCATTGTTAAACACTTGGTGATTAGGCTTTTTCCATTGGAGTAAGATCCTTTCCTAGCATATAACGCTGTGTAGAAGACAAAGAGTAGCATTTAGGGCAAAGAGGGTCCCTAGAGTCATTTATTCTCGACAAGCAGACGGGTGAGTAATAAGCTTTGTGTAAAGACTTAAGTTGCATGAATCTATCCCATGCCGTGATCATCAATGCAGATGTTGTTGTATACCCTCTTCCCAATCATCATCAGCCAATGTAGGGATATCAGTTTGCCACAGGGAGTAAAGCTGTGATACTTTGGAGGTATCTAATTCTGACAAAAGAAAGTATACGTCCGAGAGGGGTTTTTTGCCACCCCTTGACCTTAAAATGTCTTATAAAGCAAAAACCTCAAGGAAACTCGGCCCCGAAGGCATGTCTCAGTTGAATGAACCTAAAAAACATCCAATTAGGAAGGCCATATCTCTGCTGGAGGCTTCACTGCAGCCAGCCAGTTCTGGGAAGGCGTCATATGACGTCTTTCCCAGAATGCACCCTCCCGCGTGCCCTCAAGGGCGAGAACCTGGCGATCTCCATTATCGCTGTGTCCTACGGACACAGCTGATCATATGAGTTGGTAAGAGGCCAATCACAGCAGCCTTTTACCACATGATCAGCTGTGTCGAATGATACAGCAGATCACCGGTAAATGCAGTTGCCGGTTATCTGCTGCACTTTCCTCATGCTGTCACAGCGTGAGGAAAGTACTGCCCATAACCAGAAATTGTCAGAGGAGGGATTGGCACCGATCATTGGGGCACTGATCATCGGTGCCCAGCAGTGCCACCCACCAGTGCCGCCCATCTGTGCCTAGCATTGCTGCCCACAAGTGCCCAGCAATGACACCCTCTTGTGCCCAGCAGTGCCACCCAGCAGTGCCACCAGTCAGTGCCCAGCAGTGCCGTACCGCCTATCAGTGTCCATCATTGTTGCATATCAGTGCCAGCTCATCAGTGCCGCCTATCAGTGCCCATCAGTGCCACCTATCAGTGCCCATCAGTGTTGCATATCAGTGCCAGCTCATCAGTCCCGCCTATCAGTGGCTGTCAGTGCTGCCTATCAGTGCAGCCTCATCAACGCACATAAGTGAAGGAGAAAAATTACCTGTTTGCAAATTTTTTTTATAGAAACAAAGAAACATTTAAAAAAAAAATATTTGCTCTGTTTTTATTTATAGAGAAAACAATAAAACACCCAGTGGTGAGTACATACCACCAAAAGAAAGCTCTATTTGTGTGAAAACAAGTTATAAAAATGTCATATGGGTGCAGTTTTGCATGGCCACGCAATTGGCACTCAAAGTGCAACAGCACTGAAAGCTGAAAATTGGGGAAGGGGGTATAAGTGCCTGGTAGCCAAGTGGTTAAATGGGATCAATTCCTCCAGTAATCGGCTATCCTTCCAATGTGCCCAATTGGATCCAGGTCATCAAGTGCTGGATTCAATTGAGCACCAGCGCTCGAACAAAGCAAGGCCATCATTGTGCTTATTGTTAAAAACCACTGCATTTATTAAAAAGCTTTGAAAATTTACACACCCCACATGCCCAGTCTCCGCTCAGCATTGGAGACTATCATGGAAGTTTCCCGCACCGCTCATGTGTGAACTCAGGCTATGGCAAGCCTGGATTCACACAAGAGCAGTGGGGAAACCGTATATTATTTTGACAGATATCGCATTCCTGTTCAAATTGCATGCTATTCTTGTGGTATTGAAGCAAATAGCACTGCAAAGTATTAGTTTCCGGTATCGGGAGCATTTTCACGAGTACAAGTACTCGTGAAAATACTTGTTATTGGCACAGATACTGCTATCAGTATTGGTGCATCTCTAATTACTATTATTTGCAAAGATGGTGGTTATTTTGTGAGTATAAGAATCTGAGTGAACAGTCTGTGTCAGTGTTATGGATAGGAGGGGTGACTGCTAATACTACAATTGTTCTGTGTATGTGCATGTGGGAGTAAAGCATCAAGAGAGCGGTGCAGCAACTGTAGCGATCCCTAAGGGTATGTGCTGACATCTAAATAATTATAGTTGTTTGTATATTCCATTGAGGAGACTGACTGTGAAAATCACACTGTCCTGTAACACATATGGGGTTGTTTACTAAAACTGCATAGTGGAAAATCTGGTGCAGCTCTGCATAGAAACCAGCTTCCAGGTTTCATTGTCAAAGTTAAAATGAATAAGATGAAGTTAGAAGCTGATTGGCTACCATGCACAATTGCATCAGATTCTGAGTGTTCCAGTTTTAGTAAATCTCCCCTATAGTTCAAAATCAAGCTTTAATATATGACTTTTAGAGGACTTGGGTATTTTCAATGTTGCCCTCAAAGATGCAAGAAGACCAACTCCCCTCTGATTTTTTCATGTACTTACATTGGTACATATATCCCACATGGCAGTACTCATATTTTCATACCTTTAACAGTATTTTGCCTACTAGCTATAAAAAGTCTACAATTTAACAACACTGACCCCCCCAACACCACGCATAGACCACAATTGGTTTTGCCTCTGAGTTCCAGAGTTCAGATTCACTGAATTTCAAACAAGATGTGTCTCAGAAAATTGAACAGGGGGAGATTCACTCATTACTAGTCCTTATTTATGTAACCAACTAGTCTCAATTTCCAGACATTGTAGGATTGAAAAGCAGACTTTAGCAAGCCATAGATGATGCGATTTTCTTTCCTATAACTACAGGTTGCAGGAAAGAAAATCACTTGATTCCTCCATCAACACAGTCCATCACTACTGAGTTCTGGCAGGTAGGAACCTGCCAACAGGCTGGTTGTATTGAAGTTGATCGATGGATCAACTTCAGTACAACCAGCCTGCCCATAGATTGATTGATTGATTCGATTCATCTATTGCTGGCTTTTTTGCTCTTGCCATAATTAATGATTCAAAGAAAAAGGAAGCCTACAAAAAATTCCAGATAGAGCAGGTAAACATTTTATCCAAGTGGTATGATTTTTACCTTGTTAATGTAAGTCAGTATGAAAACTGCAGCATGGTGTTCTTCGCTATTGCAAGCTCCAGTGAAACATGGCCATGTGTAAATGAGCAGTTTAATTCTAAATTGACCTAAAATGTCCAGAACACGGTACATTTATAGGCAACTTAATACTGAGCATTTCATCTGACTTGAAGAAAAAAGAAGACCACGCTTATAATTAGAGAAACTCTTTTAAAACTTAATAGACAAAAGTATTACTAATCTCATAATGTTACCTTCTTTTTTCGATAGTATATCGTGCTTGATAGGCAACACAACACAGCAATCACTATTAGAAGACGCTTGAGTGTTAGTAGGAAAGCCATTCTACCTACAGGAGATAAAACAAAGATTAATTAGTTTGGAATTCTACATATGTATTTCTACATCAAAAAAGAAAGCTACAGAGAGCACTTACTATGCTGCTGGTTTCAGCATTTCATTATGTTCAGTGTGAAATTTTTAGTGCAGAGCAAAGTTTTTAGTGCCATTTGTAACAGGTTGAACTGGATAGAATAATGTCACAATTCAACCTTAGTTACTGTCTGTAAATAGGTAACTATGGGAGTGTACTAAACAGGTGCGGACTGACAACTCATGGGGCCCCCGGGCAATGGGGGATCATGGGGCCCCTGTGTCCTTGCCAAAACTCAAAAAAGCCTATGAAAAAGGTACCAGGGGCATCTCATGGGGCCCCCTACTGACCCCGGGCTCTCGGGCAGTGCCCGAGTTTCCAAATGGTCAGTCCACCCCTGGTACTAAACAATCTAATGAGCCCATGCCACTAAACTAACAATTGGCAAGGAAGCAGGAAACAGTATTGCCTGCTGTTTTGCTGGTTTGGAAAGCCATAAAATAGCTTCTGGCTTTTTAGTATGGACTGGCTACTATTGGGAGAGTGCAAACTAGGAGATAAGAGAAGATAAGGGGTTGAGAGAGAAAACAGGCACACAATATAGAAAATGGTGAGTAAGACTTAGCAGCAGTTAACAGGTGGGATAAGCAAGACAATTGATAAGATAAGAAAGATGATTAAAGCCCCATGCACACATGAATATCAGATGAATGATCTGTCTGTTTTTTTTTGCATGCTAGTCTCATATCGAAAGTGAAGAGGTCACTAAAGTTCCAAAAATTTTTGTACAACAGAAGAAACCTTCAAAAATGATGTAATGTATTGTATAAGTGGGTAAACGAGCGCTAGAGAAAACAATATTACAAAGCAGCTGGCATAAAAAGGTATAACCTCCAACCCTCATAAACATAGATAAATAGAAATGCAGCGCTCTAACAAAATATAATAGTAAAAGTTTATAAATATATGAACAAAAATCCAAAAGTGAATGCGTTTATGTAAACATACGTGTGCAAACACCAATTGATAAAAGCTAGCGTATTAAGCAGCCAGACCATGTACAGTCCCACCAGAAATAATAAATGTGCTATATGGCATCACAGTGAATATGTTGATTGCGTCTGATTCTGGCTCACATGGTGCGTAGGTGATAGCAAATGTCCAATATACAGGTTGGTGAAAATCCATGCTCCAAGTGAGTGTAGAAATGAGAATATATTGCACTAACCAGATAGAGCAATAAAAAGCATCTTTGAGTAACTCAGACCACTCCCGGTCATCATTATCCTAGGGTAACCACGGGGATCATCTGGCATACGTCTGCACATCAGCTGATCATCCACTGTTACTCTCCGGATTCCAGGAAAACTCCACTCCAAATATGTGTGTACCCAATAAAAGCACTTAAGAAATCCACCTTGATAGCCCTTTTGAAAACGTGCAAGTGCACGAAATGCATTAGGGAGGAGCCAAGCCAGTGACCTGACACCGCATGAGCCACGAGGGAGGCCGGTGGCCATCTTTGAATCTGTTTTTCTACTTTCAAGTATACCTTCACAGCATTCCTGTTCCTGTTGAGCCTGAGGTGGAGAGAAGGCATCCTCTTACGACTCCTGCTTGGAGCCCCTGATAGTGAGAACAGAGGGCGCAGAGCCAGGAGTGGCACGAGTGCTGGCTGGATCTGTAGCTGGCGGCAGGTAGCTGAAGACCCAGGAGATCCGGATGCAGGCCAGGTGCGGATGCAGGAGCAGGCAGGTATGGGGGCAATCAGGATGCAGACTGGGACTGGACACCGGAACGTGGATGCGGTAGCAGGCAGGTATGGCGGTGACCAGAGTGCAGGCCAGGTGCAAGGCCGTGGGTGCAGCGGCAGGTGAGTTTGGCAAACGTCAGGATGCAAGCCAGATGCAAGATTGTGGGTGCAGTGGCAGGTAAGTATGGCAACCATCAGGATGCAAGCCAGGTGCAGGTAAATAGATGCAGCAGAGTCAGACAAGCCGGGTCAGTATTAAGCAGGCAGATCAAGTACAAGGGAGCAGGCAAGCGGATGGTCAGGTATAGCCAATGTCGGTGAAGGCAGAGTTCTTAGTCAGGCAAATCAGAATACAGGCAACAGGATCAGGTATTATGTGCAGGAATGTTGTAGACCAGAAGGCAAGATTTTAATATTCTATAGGTTTAAATAGCATGCCTAGCGGTGACGTGTACGCTATTGCGCATGTGTGAGTTTCCGCGCTTCTGCGCATGTGCGGCCGCACACTCCCACGCCTGCACATTCGCACCGCCACGGCCCGAGGGGATCCGTCACCGTCGCACGGCTGCACGGCATCAGGATCCCTGACACCTGTATACCAGATGTGAGTGTTTTTGTTAAATTGCTTATTTATCAATAATAAACTTACTGCACTATATTAGCACTTTCTCTTCTTGGCTCATTTATTCTGAGCTATCAAGGTGGATTTCTTAAGTGCTTTTATTGGGTGCACACACAAATTTCTGGAAATGGAGAACAATTCTGGTATTGAGAGGGGGTTAAAAACAGAGCTTGGGAAGGGTGCACTAGATATATTAAAGTATACGTTAAACTTTTACAAAACAAAAAATAAATGCACATATTTTTGCAGGTAAAGAAAGTGTGCATTTATTATTTTTTTTACATAGCAAAGTATTGCACCTGCGATCAGTGGAGTGCAATGCCAGGCTCCTACACACTTTCCTTCCAGGTTTCTGCCTGTACCTCTGTACAGGCTTTCAGTCTGAAAGCTGGAGGGGCTGTGAATGGGTTATGAGCATAGTGATTAGCACACTTGCAATGCATGAAAACTCTAATCTGCCACCACCACAAATGGGACTTGTAGTTTATTCATTCACCGATCACTGTGAATGACGCAGGCGTGCAGGCAGATTTTAAATGTGACAGCGACTGTGGGGTCCAGAGTCCAGACCTTATAAAGCTTGTCTGTGATTTAAGAAAAGAAGGGGCAGGGAGTTGAAGCTATACTCTGCAGAGCTCAGTGAGGAGAGCTCTGAGAGCTGATTGAAGGGAAGGGACACATCCCCGTTCACACAACACACAGCAACAGAGCTGAGGCTGTCAACTACAAGCTGTGTGCTGGACAGCCCTCCCCTGTCATCTGTTTTCTCTTGGTGTCAGGAAAACGTGTCAGACGTGACTCAAGAAGATAGCAGAGAAACAAAGCACAAGGCAAAAATGACACTTAGTGCTGGTAATTGATACAAGTACACATTATAGAGGGATATGCTTTGTTCACAATTCATGCCTTAGGTTTACAACCACTGTAATGTTGATGTGTAGGATAAGGAAAGTGAGGGGTTAATGCTCAGGTCACTTGACATCGCATGCAGATAATATGAGCAGGCCAAAAGGGGACATGAAAGGGTTAACAAAACCCTTTCCCTGGGTTGGTGAAACAGAATGAAAGGTGAAAAGGGGATTGCCGGTTTCAAGATCCCCTCTCCCCCATGGGACTGTGTAAGCAGCAGGAATTTCCAGGCTCTCAACACATGCACCTGTAAGGGAAGACATGTGAGGAAAAAGTCAAGTGACCTTACTATAGTTGGAAAATGGTCAGGTGTCCTCTTAGAATGTTCTAGAGGTGTATGTGACAAAATGGGCAACAGATCTAGCCAAAACACTGAATCAGGCAGCTTGGAACTTTATGTGACTGACCTCCTTGAAGTGTTCTCAAAATATCCTTGCCCAAGAAAATCTCTTCAAATTGCTCTCTTGTTGGTACATGGTCCCCAACATCTATCCCACTTTGTCCCAGGTGAATCTCCCATGTGCTCTTGGGCCTGCAGAGAATGCAGAACCATACTCCACATCTGGTGGACCTGACCCAAGGCGATCTGCTTCTGGACGCAGGTGTACACTATGATTAGAGCTGTACTGAGTGTCTCCTTGGCCTGCAATCCATGGCAGGCCTTACTACACAAACCTATCACGACCCTATCCAGAACCCAGAGGAAGTGGGTGGTCTTCATATTCCTGGCAGCTCGCCAGACACTGACCAGGGCATGATGACAACAATGCCAGCTAAGTGCAGTATTAAAATAAGGTGTTTATTAATACATGATAAAAAACACACACAAGATGTGTAGATTTAAAAAGCTCATCAAAGGTGTAGGTTTGCCGAACACTCCTAATCTTCAGAGTCCACCATCAGTGTCCAGGCTTGAAGAAGGAGCATATAAGTCAAGACAGCCTGTGTACACACCAGAAATAGTGTGGAATGCACGGGCGGAAGTGACGTCACCAGAAGGAGGAGAAGACAGGACGACAGGAACCAATAACAGTCTACGTGCTCAGAGATTCTTGTTCCTTCTACAGGCCTAGAGCAAGAAGCTTTAGAACCCTACTCTTGATGCAATGTGTTGTCTGCAGCCTCAGATGTGGATGTTTGGGTATACCCTGTGGGGATTCCCTTTTCCATCCTCCCTCCATCCCCTCCCCATTTTCTGCTCCATTTCATACTTCCCTCTTGGTCGTCTTTAACCCCCTTGCCTGATAACTAATGAAGGGCACCTAGGCCATCCCCCCCAAATCTGGCCTGCAAGTTGCATTTACCTGGAGGTGCAGACCCTGTGCTGAAGGGTTGTCCCTCTGGCACTGGCAAACGTATCCCCATATATTGACCATTCCCGTTGTGTCAGATATTGTTGTGATAGTACTTTTTTTCCCCTGCTTTTGATGAGCTCAGCCTATGTGCTGACCTTTCTTGTACTTCCCCAGTTGTACTCATAATTGTTTGCACCGTTATCTTGTGCTGTATATGCTTATTGAAAACTTTAATTATTATTATTATTATACAGTATTTATAAAGCACCAATAGTTCGCTCAGCGCTGTACATTACAAAGGGGGACAGAACATGTGACAGAACAATACCAATACAATGCAAAACATGAGGGGATCGAGGGCCCTGCTCTTTCGAGCTTACAATCTAGGAGGGAGGGGGTGGTGGCACAGGAGGAGATAGCTGTGGGGGATGGAGTGGTAGGAAGAGTGGAGGAGGTCGGCAAGTTAGCAGGGGGTGGGGTAGGCTTCCCTGAAGAGATGGGTTTTCAGGGTGCGCCTAAAGGAGAGGAGAGTAGGTGATAATCTGATGGGTTGGGGCAGGGAGTTCCAGAGGATGGGTGACACCCTGGAGAAGTCCTGGAGGCGGGCATGGGAGGAGGAGACCAGGGAACTAGAGAGAAGGAGGTCTTGTGAGGAGCGGAGTGTGCGTGCTGGGCGGTACTTGGATATTAGGTCAGTGATGTAGTTCGGGGCAGTATGGTGGACAGCTTTGTACGTCAGCGTTAGGATTTTGAATTTGATCCGTTGCGCAATCGGAAGCCAGTGGAGGGATTGGCAGAGAGGGGTGGCGGAGACAGAGCGGTTGGAAAGGTGAATGAGTCTGGCAGCCGTATTCAGGATGGACTTAAGCGGGGATAGCCAGCGGCGAGGCATGCCAGTGAGGAGGGAGTTGCAGTAGTCGAGTCGTGATATGATGAGGGAGTGGATGAGCTGTTTAGTGGTTTCTGGGGTTAGGAACGTGCGGATTTTGGCGATGTTGCGGAGGTGGAGTCTGCACGAGTTTGTTAAAGATTGGACTTGGGGCTGGAAGGATAGGTTGGAGTCCAGAATGACACCCAGTACTCTGGCCTGCAGGGCGGGTTTGATGGTAGCGTTGTTGGATGTGACGGAGAAATCAATGGGGGGTGGTGTCCGGGCTGGGGGGAAGACAAGAAATTCGGTTTTGGAGAGGTTCAATTTAAGGAAGTGGAGCGACATCCAGTCTGATATGTCGCTCAGTAGGTGTGTGATTTGGGCTGAGACCAAGGGGGTGAGGTGGGGGGTTGAGAGATAGATTTGTGTGTCGTCGGCATAGAGGTGGTAGTTGAAGCCGTGAAAGTGTATGAGTTGGCCAAGGGAGGAGGTATAGATGGAGAAGAGAAGGGGCCCGAGGACAGAGCCTTGAGGGACCCCAACAGAGAGGGGGAGTGAGGGGGAGGTGGTAGCATTATAGGTAACGCTGAAGGAGCGTTGTGACAGGTAGGATGAGAGCCAGGAGAGAGCAGAGTCTCTGAGGCCGAGGGAGTGTAGTTTTTTGAGGAGGAGGGGGTGGTCGACTGTGTCGAAGGCCGCAGAGAGGTCAAGGAGTAGGAGCACTGAATAGTGGCCATTAGCTTTGGCGGTAAGCAGGTCGTTGGAGAGTTTGAGTAAGGCAGTTTCGGTGGAGTGTAAGGTACGGAAACCGGACTGTAGGGGATCGAGGAGGTTGTTGTCGTTGAGGTGAGAGCATAGGCGGGTGTAGACTAGGCGCTCGAGGAGTTTAGATGTAAATGGGAGCAGGGAGATGGGTCTGAGGTTGTTCGGGTCATTGGGGTCCAGGGAGGGCTTTTTAAGTATGGGGGTGATGTGTGCATGTTTCAGAGGGGAGGGGAAAGTGCCTGAGGAGAGGGAGAGATTGAAGATGTGGGTGAGGGTGCGTAGGATGGAGGAGGAGGAAGGTCGTAGGAGTTGTGAGGGGATAGGGTCGAGGGGGCAGGTGGTGAGGCGGGCATCAGAGAGGATCTTGGAGACTTCCTCGATGGTAGTAAGGTCAAAGGTGTGGAGTATTGGGGGAGCTTCAGTATGAGGAATGTAGGGTGGGGTGGAAGAGGAGGTCAGAGCAGTGGTGGGGCCGTGGGAGAGGGGTGATGAGGGGGTAGCTGAGTGAGGGTGAAGGGGGTTGGAGAGAGTTTGAGCAGCGACGAAGTCCCTGCGGGTTTTGTCGAGGGGGAGGGGGGATAAGGGGGTAGCTGTGTGAGAGGGGACGGGTTGAGAGGGCGTGTGAGTTGCGGCAATGTCCTTGCGAATTGTGTCAATCTTGTTTTTGAAGTGATTGGCAATCTCAAGGGCAGTGAGTGAGGTGCTGGGTGGAGGTGGGGGTGGAGAGAGTAGAGAGTTGAAGGCAGAGAAGAGTCGGCGAGGATTGGAGGAGAGGGCCTTGATGAGGGTCAAGAAGTAGGCCTGTTTAGCAGCATGGAGGGAGGAGGTGTAGGTGCGGAAGGCAGATTTATAGCGGATGAAGGCTTGTTGGGATTTGGTTTTGCGCCATAGTTGCTCTAGGGCACGACTTTGTCGTTTGAGGGTTTTGGTGTGATCAGTCTGCCAGGGCTGGAGCGGTCGGGGTCTGATGTTGCGTGTGGTTAAAGGCGCTAGTGAGTCAAGGGCTGTTGAGAGCGCATTGTTGTAGGCGGGCAAAAGCCAAGTCGGGGCAGGACAGGGGGAGGATGCGGTCGTGGAGTTGGTCAGCTGCAGAGTGGAGGGAGGCAGGGTTAAGGTTGCGGAGGTTACGGCTGGTAGTAGTGTGACATTTGGAGGGGTAGGCGTTGGAGGACGAGGAGATAGAGAAGGTGATCAGGTTGTGGTCAGAGAGAGGGAAGGGGGTGTTAGTGAGGTTGTGGGGAGCGCAGCGGTTGGAGAAGACAAGGTCCAGGATATTTCCGTCAGAGTGGGTGGTGGATTGTATGCACTGTGCAAGTGCAAAGGAGGAGGTTAGGTGGAGGAGACGGGCTGTGTCTGGGTTGTCGAGGTTGACAGGGATGTTGAAATCCCCAAGGATGATGGTGGGTAGCTCAGAGGAGAGGAAGAAGGGTAGCCAGGAGGAGAAGTCATCCAGGAAGCGGGGTATAGATCCAGGAGGCCGGTATATCACAGCAATCTTAAGGGGGGTTGGGGAGAATAGTCGGACGCAGTGGGCCTCGAAGGAAGAGAAGGATAGGGAGGGGGGGTTTGGGAGGACTCGGAAGGTGCTCTGCGGTGACAGGAGCAGACCAACCCCACCACCTTTACGACCGTTAGGCCTGGGTGAGTGGGTCCAGGTGAGACCTCCATAGGAGAGTGCAGCAGGGGAGGTAGAGTCAGTGGGCTGGATCCAGGTTTCCGTGATCGCTAGGAGGTTGAGGGAGCGGGAAACAAAGAGGTCGTGGATGGCGGTAAGCTTGTTGCACACCGAACGGGCGTTCAGGAGTGCACAAGAAAAGGGGGGGAGATTTTAGGGAGCAGGGGGACAGATACTAAGTTGTGGGGGTTGCAGTAGGACGTGGAGGTGGGAGGGTGTTGAGCGGGTGAGGGAGGTGGAGGGCCAGGATTCGGGGAGATGTCCCCTGCGGCTAGGAGGAGGAGAAGGGTGAGAAAGGTTGCATGGGAGCGGGATGTGCAGGAGCGCGAGAAACTACTAGTGGAGGTGTTGGGGTCAGTAGGAGAGCGGAGTAATAGGAGGAGGTGGTGGGTGCCATAGAGGGGCGAAGGAAGCAGTGAGGACACAATATACAATTGTTTGGGAGGGGCAGAGGGATATAGTGAATGGATTTTGGGAATGGAGGAGAGGAAAATGAGAAGGAGGAGTGGAAGAGGCATTTTGGGGAGGTGAAGAGAGCAATAGTAAGGAGATGATAGCAGTGAGGGGGAGATGTACAGGTTGTGGGGTTAATAAACATCTTTGTAAAAAAATGTTCTAGAGGGATCTTGTGACCCTATATAAGGTTGAGGTGAGCCAGCTGTTATACAACCTGTGAGCTCTACTAGGCTCACAAGGATGTTAATTCAGCAGAATGAAGACACGGAACTTGGCTAAAGAGGAGACTGAACCTATCTCAGTCACTGGGGGCAACATCTGGAAGCTCCGTTACAGTCACCGCCATCAACACTGCTATCTCTGGCACCTCTGGAGCCACTGCTGCTATGGAGAGCAGTTCCATCAAGACAGTAAGAAGTCTGCAGCATCCAGTCATCTGTGCCCGGCCTACTCAGCGGAATCCACAGCAAGAATCTACCAGTGATGAGTACCCACTATTTAATTTATTATGTAATGAATATTAATAATAAAATGTAATTAATACATAATGTAATGTAATTTACATTGTAATCTGAGTTACTCCTTGTCTAAGCTAGGTAATGATCTTAGTAGGAAGTCTGATGTCTGTAGTTTAATGCTCCATTCACACCTATGCAGTTTGCTTTCTATTTGTTTTACAGTGCTTTTCACAGTTTGTTTTGCATTTTTTCTACACGTGTTTTTACCATGTTTTATATTTTGTTCAGCTTTTTTTGGATGCTGGGCAAAATAACAATGCAAAACGTGGCAAAAATGCACTACCATGCATTTCAGCAGCTTCTCCATTGAACTTTCTTGTAACAAAAATGCTGCTTTTTTGCTTTTAAAAAAGTCCCTGACCCTTTCCAAAAATGCAGCCGCTCAAAAAAGCATAAATGTGAACATGTTCCATAGGAAAGCATGTTAAATGGATTGTAGTGCGTTTCTGCAAAAAGCACTAAAAAACACATTGGTGTGAATGGAGCTTAAATGTTAATTCTCCTGCTGTTTCTTTGTCTGCATGCAGCATTACTGATGGATGCAGCTAGCAATAGTTATAACACTCTGTATGAGTCTTATGCTGAAGCTGTGACGGGCGTGGCGTCAGACCCGCAGCCCTTCTCACCAACTTGTGACCGAAGGACTAGCCAATCTAAAACCACGTTGTCACATGAGTAACAATGCCACACTCAGCTGCAACCTGCACAAAGATTTTCCAGCTCACTGGACCACAATCTATGTGCCGCAGCCTGAGAGCGATTGTTACTGGGTCAGGTTAATTACGTAATTAACCCTTCACACTATCACCACCGCCTTTTTGTACAGAGAAGGAGGAAACTCACCAATCTTAGCAGTAACACTATGATGTTTTGAATAAGCGTCTGTATACACACTGTCACTGCAGGTAGATGTATGCAGAAGTTTAAAACACACAGTAGCGCCCCTCAGAGACAGGGATTCTTAGTTTGCATTAAAGAGCTTTAGAAACAGTTCAACAATTTTCAGAAAATAGGATTTTTTACTACAAAGGTCAAAATGGTGCAATAAAAATATTTACAGAAAAAGATGTAGCCAATGTATATAGCATCAAGGACACCATTTCCATTAGTTTCCTGTCTGCTAGGTCAGTCACAGGTTCAGCTGAGCCATGATAGTGGCACCCAGGCATCTTACTGTAGCAAGCTGTACCCAAGACTTATGTAACCTGCTTTATGGCCTGGGGAGTAGGCCAGGCCATAATTGCCTCTGTCTCCCCATTTCCAGACCTCTTCTTACCAGTGGTTCCCCTCTGACATGCCCCTCTGACAGTTGCCATCTCTGACTGTCAGACTAGGCACGGGCAGTTTGTTCCTGACTAGTGACAGGTGTCCAAGTTGCTCTTCCCAGACAGGGCCGAACACTGCAAGGCCCTAAAGTGGGTAACTGCACAAAGTTCCACTCCACATTGTAGGTCATTCCTGACCCCTGGGGAGGTGGTTGGTGCATTCTCAACCCCAACTAGCTTTCCCGTGAATTCAGGCAAGTCACATGGGATAGTGAAGGCTGACTTGTTCTGAGACTCCTGGGTTGGAGACGTTGGCCTATATCCTCTGTTCAGGTCCACGACGATTAGACAGCAGGCACCTGCCGGCTACTCCATTACCGCATGGTTCCTGGGCATGAGATAGGCCACAACCACAGGGTTGGCGCTCAGTTTTCCAAGGTCCTCACAAAGCCTGGTCATTTGATCCTGTTTGGGGACCGAAACTACTGGTGATGCCCAGACCCTATGGGACTTCTGGATTCCTGACTGCGATATTCCCTCTGTCCCTTTGGCCCATTCTGTCTGCACCTCCTGTGAGATGAGGTGGGCCGAAGGCATGAGGGATGGATACACCCTGCCGTCCAGCTCATGAACAGCACAGTGGGCTCTGCCAGGATTTCCCTGAACCCAGACATCCTTTAACCTAGGCCTTGCCAGCAGCTGCTGTACCTGAATGGATACACTGAGCATTTGGTTAACTATTTCAGTCCCCAAGCCCCCTGCTGGTAGACTGTGCATTCCCAGCTTTTCCCTGTCCATGTCACACTGTTGTTTATTTTTGTCAGCAGGGAAGCTCACAGCTAGCGTGCTGATAGATGCAACATTTTGGTCATTCCCCGCGGGACTACAAGTACCAACCAGCTGTCCAGTACCATACAAAGACAACTGCTGTGAGGTTATCAAGGTAGAATCCTCTGAGCCAGAGCAAGAAAAAGGCCTATCCAGACCATCTCTTTGCTCAGCTCCCAGAGATTGTACCTCTGCCCCCTACACAGCACTGTGGGTGACCCCCAACAATGAAAATGCATCATTATTATCATCATGATCATCATCATCATTACCATCCTCATCATCATCATTAGTATCATCATTATCATCATCATTATCAGTATCATCATTATCATTATCATCAACATTATCAGTATCATCATCACCGTCATCATTATCATCATCATTATCAACAGTCACGTTTGTAACATCAATGACACAGGAGTTCATTACATGCCCATGCAAGGGTATTTCCTCTTCTTCTCCAGGTAATGGAGAATCCTGTAACCCCACTCTATTCCCAGCCCCCTCCCTCTATCCATCCACAGGTTGCCCAGACATTACCCCAACATTTGCACACAGTACCTTGGCATGTCCAGAGAGTTCCAGGGGGGCCTCCAGGGTGTTCTTGGCAGGGGCATAATAGGAAACAAGAGTGCCTAGATGAGCACCCAACAGAACAGGTGTGGGAATTTCATCCAAGACCCCCACCTCCCTCATCCCCCTTCCTGCACCCCAATCAATGAATGGAGTGAACGGGTTCCCCCAACTCCAGTGAGGGTAAAGAACTTTCCTGGGATGAGGTTCCTTTGCTCAATCACCTCTGGCCGGATGAAGGTGACTTCTGCCCCGGTGTCACAGAAACCAGTTACAGACCGGTTGCCCACAGTGACTGGCTGCAAGTTGGTGGGGGTTACCCGAGTCTTCCTGCGGACAAACAGCACTGAAGAAGAGTTTCTGGCCAGCTGGCCGGGTGATGTCATCTGCTTCTGCTCAGGACACTGCGTCCTGAGATGTCCGGGTTTTCCACAGGTGTAACATCTGCGGTTACCAGTCAGGAATGGCTTGGCCCTAAGTACTGCAGGTGTTGGGTGAGGGGAAGCTTGACTCACCGGCGTAGGAGGGGTTGCTATGGGTGATTTCCCTCCTTTCCAGCCATTCGGAGGAGCATTGCGATGGTCAGACACCCACGTGTGGACATAGGTGTCTGACAGATCTGCTGCAGCTTTGGCAGATGCAGGTTCTCTCTCCAATACAAACTGTCTGATGTCGGCCGGGCAGAGATGCAGTAGCTGATCTTGTATCATTACAAAATAAATAGCACTTTCTTCCTCTACCACAAACCTAATAAATTGCTTAACATTCCTTCCCCTGAAGTACAAACATAATAATAAAAATAAGCAAACTTATAATGAGTGACTACCCAAAAAATATCCAAAAAATATATCAAAATATATATAAAGTCCCATACACCTAAAGTCCAAATAAAGTTCACGTATCCAAAATCTTTACAAGTGATCTCTCAATTTGTCTTTATCCCCGGATCAGATTGGTGATATATTCCAGAGAATCTTCAAGTGCCTCAAAAAACAAAAAACTAAACATAGTGTGTTACCCTAAAAATTATATATTATGTGCCACACGTGTAACATGCAAAATACACAATAAAAGTGTCACAGCAATCGTGAAATCTCCAGGGTATAAATTGAGTTATTAACTTCACTGCACACAATAAACGAAGTGCATAATTACCCCCATCAAAGATATAATCAGCATAGAGTCCATATTAAAGATGAAAATGTCTCCACACATGGATCAAATATCGTCTCCTGCCTTTGCCCACAGACCTCATAAACAGACCAGGGATCAGTATATATATTAAAATATCATCAATTTTATTGTAGCAACTTACATTCAAGTTGGATGAGTACAGCTTCCATACACTGGGAACGTCCCATAAAAA
The DNA here is from genome assembly GCF_062004578.1 of Staurois parvus. NCBI lineage: Eukaryota > Metazoa > Chordata > Amphibia > Anura > Ranidae > Staurois > Staurois parvus. Next base: position 7,049,434 of record NW_028318167.1, on the reverse strand, counting down.
GAGCCCACTCCTTCGTGGTGACTGATTTACAGCCCCTTATTCATAAAGCCGAGAGAGCCAGGTAACCATGGGAGTCTCAGGGGTTGGAACCACCGTGTGTTCCCGAATCCAAGATGGCCGCCCCGGCACTTCCGGAAAACGTCAGTACGTCACAACGTCACGTGCCCCGGACGCGTTTCGTCACATCCGGACTGTTGAAAAAGTCCGGATGTGACGAAACGCGTCCGGGGCACGTGACGTTGTGACGTACTGACGTTTTCCGGAAGTGCCGGGGCGGCCATCTTGGATTCAGGAAGACGCGGTGGTTCCAACCCCTGAGACTCCCATGGTTACCTGGCTCTCTCGGCTTTATGAATAAGGGGCTGTAAATCAGTCACCACGAAGGAGTGGGCTCTTTTTATGGGACGTTCCCAGTGTATGGAAGCTGTACTCATCCAACTTGAATGTAAGTTGCTACAATAAAATTGATGATATTTTAATACATATACTGATCCCTGGTCTGTTTATGAGGTCTGTGGGCAAAGGCAGGAGACGATATTTGATCCATGTGTGGAGACATTTTCATCTTTAATATGGACTCTATGCTGATTATATCTTTGATGGGGGTAATTATGCACTTCGTTTATTGTGTGCAGTGAAGTTAATAACTCAATTTATACCCTGGAGATTTCACGATTGCTGTGACACTTTTATTGTGTATTTTGCATGTTACACGTGTGGCACATAATATATAATTTTTAGGGTAACACACTATGTTTAGTTTTTTGTTTTTTGAGGCACTTGAAGATTCTCTGGAATATATCACCAATCTGATCCGGGGATAAAGACAAATTGAGAGATCACTTGTAAAGATTTTGGATACGTGAACTTTATTTGGACTTTAGGTGTATGGGACTTTATATATATTTTGATATATTTTTTGGATATTTTTTGGGTAGTCACTCATTATAAGTTTGCTTATTTTTATTATTATGATCTTGTATCATGAGATTCTCCAGGGACTCATAAGAGTCAGCTTTCAGTCCTCTGGTCCACTGCCAGAATGTGGTGCGTAAGCGACTTACCACATCCGTGTAAGAGTCCCCAGGTCCCTTTTGCAAGGACCTAAACCGCTTGCGGTACACTTCCGGGGTCAGCTGGTACTTCCGGACAATGGTTTCTTTTAGAGCTTCATAATTGTCGCCCTGCCCCTCTGGCAATTCGAAAAACGCATCCAGGGCCTTGCCTCATAGTCCTGGTGTCAGGTACCGAGCCCATTTTGCTTGGGGCAGATGGTACTGATGGCAAGTTTTTTCAAATGACAGTAAATACACATCAATGTCACCGTCTTTTTCATCACTGGAAACTTGGCTGCTGTGCCCATGGCCAGAGAGGTGTCCCTGTGCTCTAGGGACCTGAGGTTCTGAGCCTGTCGCTGCTGCTGGAGCCTAGCCATCTCCAGCTCATGCCGACTATCAGCTTCTTTTCAGCATGGTGTTCCTCTCTGGCAGCCTCTCTTTCAGCCTGGCATTCCTCTCTCTCAGCCTGGCATTCTGTAGCTTCTCTGTCAGCCTGGCATTCAAGGAACCGCAGGTATGCCATAGGATCCACCTCCTTGATGCGTTCCATGGCTTCCTGCATCTAAGGAGAGTCTCTGCTGGTTACAGGCACTCCGGTGCTGGCCTGCTCATGCTGTGGCGGGGAGATACCATTCGGTGATACTCCAGTGTCAGTCTCTGTATGCCCATCCTGCGAGGCCATATCTGAGCCACTGGGATCGGAGGTGGTGAGAACCCCTTCATTTTCAAGTTCACCTGAGTTCTGGTCTGCCCGGATATCATGCTCCCATAGGTCGCAAAGCAAATTTTCACGAGTTTTGCCACCCACGTCGATTCCTTGTGCCTCACATTCAGTACTTAAATCACTTTTGCTCATGTTCCTGTATGCTGCTAAACCAGGCATAATTGCAAGCAAAGGTAGAATAGAAAGCAGAAAAAGGAAGGCGCTGTTGCTATATGTCTCTCTGTATATATATAAAAAATATGCACCGCTTGTCTCTAAGGACTGTTTCCACAAAGGTTACAATCCTTCAGTGCAGAGCTAATTCCCAACAATGCACTGAAGCTCTAATGTAGAACTATCCCACGTACGCTGCCAGCCAATATGCATTAGACCCCCAGCCCTTCTCACCAACTTGTGACCGAAGGACTAGCCAATCTAAAAGCGCGCTGTCACCTGCGTAACAATGCCACACTCAGCTGCAACCTGCACAAATATTTTCCAGCTCACTGGACCACAATCTATGTGTTGCAGCCTGAGAGCGATTGTTACTGGGTCAGGTTAATTACGCAATTAACCCTTCCCACTGTCACCACCGCCTTTTTGTACAGAGAAGGAGGAATCTCGCCAATCTTAGCAGTAACACTATGATGTTTGAATAAGCGTCTGTAAACACACTGTCACCATAGACAGATGTATGCAGAAGTTTAAAACACACAGTAGCGCTCCTCAGAGACAGGGATTCTTACTTTGCATTAAAGAGCTTTAGAAACAGTTGAATACTTTCCAGAAAATAGGATTTATTACTAAAAAGGTCAAAATGGTGCAATAAAAATATTTACAGAAAAAGATGTAGCCAAAATATATATATATATATATATATATATATACATATAAATACAGAGAGCAGTAACACAGCAGAGAGATAAAGAAAGAAGTTTAAGAAGGTAGAATACTTGCAGAAGTCCTTGTTTAAGCAGTGTTCAAGCACCCTCAACAAAAGTGTACCGTTTCTCCCAGAGTTGGTTCCTGATGGTAAAAGGGAGATCTTTTCATCTTCCTTCTCCAAGCCTGACAGCTTATTTTGTAGTTCCCCAGCAGGGGGTGTCTCTGAAGCCAAGGGCCAATTGCCTCATTTGGGGAGGGGGGTCTAGGCGGAGACCCAAGCTAGAACCAAAATCCCTCCCAAGTTATAGCAGGGTCAATAACCTTCCCTAGGTACATGTAGCATCCTATCCACTGGTAGGATAATCTGCAGAATGATATTCTGAACGTCCAGATACCAGATTTGACATATCTATTTGGGAAGGTTAAGGAGATATCGCTTTCTGCTCTCGGGTAGATGTAATCTAGGGGTGTAAGATATCAGGTGACTTGTATTAAAATTACCTCTCTGAATACATGCTTTGTATTCTTGCAGGTATTTCTTACGAGAAATTATGAAAGTGTATAAAAAAGTGGTCTCCAAATGAGATATATGTTTTACTGCTATCCCGGAATGCTTTTGAAGTCCAGTGACTGACGGGTTTATAGCTTTACAATCAGCTTCAGAGCATTCAGAGCAAGAGTGGGTGTCAGGGCTCCCGGGTATGACCAGAGGTGTGTGACTGACGCAGGGAAACGCAGACTTCAGATATGTTATAAACAATATAATTTATTAACACTAACAATACAAACATAAACGCAGTGCAATACTAAAACATAATACAGTGCAAACAAACCAAACCAAACCACCCACAGATAACAAAACATACAATGCAAGCGTCGTCAGGCAGGCCGGGTCAATATCAATCGGGCAGGTAGGTACAGGGGGAGCAAGCAAAGAATGGTCGGGGTCACAAGCCAGGTTCAGCAGGTAGCGGGCAGCGTGGTACAGAGGGTCAGGCAGAGGGATGGTCAGGAACGAGCCGGGGTCAGAGCAGGAGAAGTCAGCAGAGGTCCAGATCAGGCAGGGTCAGCAACAAGACAGGAACAGGAACAGGATGCAGGAACAGGATACAGGGCCCAGGAAGAACACACACCAAGGCAGAGTCTGCAGGTCTGGCCATCCCTTAAATACACCAGTATAAGCAGTTTGAGGTGTTTGGCTGACTGCAAGGTTGAGTCTCTGATTGCTGGGAGCACCCGCTGGCCAGCCCTTGTACTGCAGCCCATAAGGCAGGTGAGTCCCACCATTGCTGGCCAGTCCATTCCTGACAGTACCCCCCCCTCAAGGAGCGGCCTCAGGACGCTCCAAACAGTCCTAGCTGGGCAAAATGTTCCACCGCCCGGGTCTGGTAACTGGCGGGATATCAAAGACTGGCACACCGGGCAGGACTCCGGGCAGCGGCACACCGGGCAGGACTCCGGGCAGAGGCCCATCGGGCAGCGGCACACCGGGCAGAGGCACTTCGGGCAGAGGCACATCAGGCAGAGGCACATCGGGCTGGACTCCGGGCAGAGGCACATCGGATCACCAGGCGAAGCAGCAGGCACCGGGCCACCAGGCGGAGCAGCAGGCAGCGGGCCACCAGGCGGAGCAGCAGGCACCGGGCCCCCAGGCGGAGCAGCAGGCACCGGGCCCCCAGGCGGGGCGACAGGCACTGGGCCCCCAGGCGGGGTGACAGGCCTCGGGCCCCCAGGCGGGGCGACAGGTCTCAGGCCCCCAGGTGGAGCGGCGGGCGCCGGACCCCCAGGCGGAGCGACAGGTCTCGGGCCCCCAGGCGGAGCGGCGGGCGCCGGGCCCCCAGGCGGAGCGTCAGGTCTCGGGCACCCAGGCGGAGCGGCGGGCGCTGGACCCCCAGGCGGAGCGACAGGTCTCGGGCCCCCAGGCGGAGCGACAGGTCTCGGGCCCCCAGGCGGAGCGCCGGACCCCCAGGCGGAGCGGCGGGCGCCGGACCCCAGGCGGAGCGACAGGCACCGAGTCACCAGGCACGACAGTGGGCTCCAAGTCAACTGGCATGACCGCTGGCACTGGGTCAGACATTGGATCGTCTGGCTGGACAGCGGGCATCGGGTCACCAGGCATCAGGTCATTTGGCTCGACAGCGGGCACCGCGTCATCTGGCAAGGCAGTGGGCTCCGAGTCAACTGGCATGACCGCGGGCACTGGGTCAGACATTGGATCGACTGGCTGGACAGCAGGCATCGGGTCACCAGGCATGACAGCGGGCACTGGGTCATCAGGCATTGGATCGTCTGGCTCGACAGCGGGCATCGGGTCACCAGGTATGACAGCGGGCCCCGGGTCATCAGGTACCGGATCGTCTGGATCAACAGCGGGCATTGAGTCAACTGGCCTAATAGGATCATCAGGCTGGATCAGTTCATCAGGCTGAGTAGAGGCATCAGGCTGAGTAGAGGCATCAGGCCGAGTAGAGGCATCAGGCCGGGTAGAGGCATCAGGCCGAGTAGAGGCATCAGGCCGAGTAGAGGCATCAGGCTGGGTACAGGCATCAGGCTGGGTACAGGCATCAGGCTGAGTGGAGGCATCAGGCTGAGTGGAGGCATCAGGCTGAGTAGAGGCATCAGGCTGAGTAGAGGCATCAGGCTGAGTCACGGAAAGCAGGTTCTCAGTAGAGGCAGGCTCATCGGTTTGGATACTGGCAGGATGGTACTGGTTGGAAAGAATTTTCGCTTTTTTCTGGTTTTAACTACTGGAGCACTGCAAGTAAACGCAGGTCTGCAAATGAATGGAGCAGCTGGAGACAGAGAAGAGCTGGGGGATGGAACAGAGGAGGGAACAGTTGCTACAGAGGGCTTTTTTACAGGGTTAAAGGCAGGATAGGTGCAGCGAGTGGGAACAGGGTACTGACATGCGGTAGATAGCAGGGCAGGAGGAACTGTTGGGAATGCAGGAATAGAGCTTTGAGGAAATAGATTAGAAGCAGGACTGGGTTTTTGCAAGCTGACTGAGGCTGGGTGCAACAAATCTGTCCATGTCTGCAGTATGTGTTGAACAAAGCTGAGCTTACACAAAGCCTGTCTGACCAAAGACTGCACTGCGTTTATACAATCTCTTAGTATCTGTGGTGAACATGCAGAATAACGCTCCAGAAAGTAATCCACATCATCCTCTAATAACCACACCAGGGATTCTACCTGGTCGGCACTAAATGGTGGCAAAAATTCATCCCTGCATTTGGGGGTACCAGATGATACCAACTCCGCACAAACCTGAATCAATGGCTGCACCTCAGAGAATTCTGTGCCCTGATCTACTAGAACATGAGCGAGCCGTATACATTCTAGCAGTTCATTCCTGGGATACTCCTTCAGAGTCTGATAAGCATACTCTCTGTCATCAAACACTAGCAGATATAAATACACAACCTCATCAAGATCTATCCTTCCCAGCAACAAGCCAAGATGGCTTCCCTGTGCAGCCACTTCTGGTCAGGATTGGCCTTGGTGTAATGTCAGGGCTCCCGGGTATGACCAGAGGTGTGTGACTGACGCAGGGAAACGCAGACTTCAGATATGTTATAAACAATATAATTTATTAACACTAACAATACAAACATAAACGCAGTGCAATACTAAAACATAATACAGTGCAAACAAACCAAACCAAACCACCCACAGATAACAAAACATACAATGCAAGCGTCGTCAGGCAGGCCGGGTCAATATCAATCGGGCAGGTAGGTACAGGGGGAGCAAGCAGAGAATGGTCGGGGTCACAAGCCAGGTTCAGCAGGTAGCGGGCAGCGTGGTACAGAGGGTCAGGCAGAGGGATGGTCAGGAACAAGCCGGGGTCAGAGCAGGAGAAGTCAGCAGAGGTCCAGATCAGGCAGGGTCAGCAACAAGACAGGAACAGGAACAGGATGCAGGAACAGGATACAGGGCCCAGGAAGAACACACACCAAGGCAGAGTCTGCAGGTCTGGCCATCCCTTAAATACACCAGTATAAGCAGTTTGAGGTGTTTGGCTGACTGCAAGGTTGAGTCTCTGATTGCTGGGAACACCCGCTGGCCAGCCCTGGTACTGCAGCCCATAAGGCAGGTGAGTCCCACCATTGCTGGCCAGTCCATTCCTGACAGTGGGACAGACACCCTGGCATCAGCTAATTGGGTTTACAACCATCAAGGGTATCCAGCTGTGTCCTGTGCACTCCTGAATCCAGCACTCACGGACCACGTGTCACTCAACAGAGAGGGAGGGGGGAGCTGATTTGGAGTGAGAAATGATACAAGATGGAGGATCTTTATCAAAATGGATGTTTGCATCCATATTTGTACGTACAATTGCTACAGAAGCTAGTGAGAAGTCTCAGGATACTCGCAGACCACAGAGTATTCTTAAGACTTCCTTAACCACTTCGCCCGGGTGGATGTCATATGATGTCCCGGGAGTGAAGTGCCTGCAGGCTTCATCCCAGTGTCAAAATTTATAGCCAGAGTTTCCCTGTTAAACAAAAGTGATTGGAGTGGCTGGACAATTGTGTTTGAAAAACCACTGTGCAAATACCGTGTGACATAAATTGCAACACCCACTACTTTATTTTCTAGGGGCTCTGCTAAAAAAATTATAATGTTTAGGGATTCTAAGTAATTTTCTAGCAGAAAAAAAATGTTGATTTTTACATATACAGTGGGGATCGAAAGTTTGGGCACCCCAGCTAAAAATTTGTATTAATGTGCATAAAGAAGCCAAGGAAAGATGGAAAAATCTCCAAAAGGCATCAAATTACAGATTAGACATTCTTATAATATGTCAACAAAAGTTAGATTTTATTTCCATCATTTACACTTTCAAAATAACAGAAAACAAAAAAATGGCGTCTGCAAAAGTTTGGGCACCCTGCAGAGTTAATATCTTGTACTGCCCCCTTTGGCAAGTATCACAGCTTGTAAACGCTTTTTGTAGCCAGCCAAGAGTCTTTCAGTTCTTGTTTGAGGTATCTTTGCCTATTCTTCCTTACAAAAGTCTTCCAGTTCTTTGAGATTTCTGGGCTGTCTGTCACGCACTGCTCTTTTAAGGTCTATCCATAGATTTTCAATTATGTTGAGGTCAGGAGATTGTGAAGGCCATGGCAAAACCTTCAGTTTACGCCTCTTGATGTAATCCACTGTGGATTTTGAGGTGTGTTTAGGATCATTATCCATTTGTAGAAGCTTTCCTCTCTTTAACTTCAGCTTTTTCACAGATGGCATCAAGTTACCATCCAAAATTTGCTGAAATTTTATTGAATCCATTTTTCCTTCTACTCTTGAGATGTTCCCTGTGCCACTGGCTGCAACACAACCCCAAAGCATGATTGATCCAACCCCATGCTTAACAGTTGGACAGAGGTTCTTTTCATTAAATTCTGTGCCCCTTCTTCTCCAAACGTACCTTTGCTCATTCCGGCCAAAAAGTTCAATTTTAACCTCATCGGTCCACAGAACTTGTTTCCAAAATGCATCAGGCTTGTCTATATGTTCATTTGCAAAGTTCAAACGATGATTTTTGTGGTGAGGACGTAGAAGAGGTTTTCTTCTGATGACTCTTCCATGAAGACCATATTTGTACAAGTATCTCTTTATAGTGGAATAGTGTACCACAACTCCAGTGTCTGCCAGATCTTTCTGGAGGGATCGTGCAGTCAAACGTGGGTTTTGAATTGTTTTTCTCACAATCCTGCGAGCTGTTCTGTCTGATATTTTTCTTGGTCTTCCAGATCTTGCTTTAACTTCCACTGTTCCCGATGACTGCCATTTCTTAATTACATTCCGAACAGAGGATATTGACATCTGAAAACGCTTTGCTATCTTCTTATAGCCTTCTCCAGCTTTGCGAGCGTCAACTATTTTCAGTTTCAGTTTTCTAGACAACTGCTTAGAAGAACCCATGGTGCTGATTGTTGGGGCAAGGTCAGATGAGTCTGGACATTTAAAACCTTTGAGATTGACATAACCTGGTCTTCCCAGACGATGATTGAGAACAATCCATGACACTGGCAGGTCTCAGCTTTGCAACGGGGGCAGTGCATGCTATAAATTCTGCAGGGTGCCCAAACTTTTGCAGACACCATTTTTTTGTTTTCTGTTATTTTGAAAGTGTAAATAATGGAAATAAAATCTAACTTTTGTTGACATATTATAAGAATTTCTAATCTGTAATTTGATGCCTTTTGGAGATTTTTTCATCTTTCCTTGGCTTCTTTATGCACATTAATACAAATTTTTAGCTGGGGTGCCCAAACTTTCGATCCCCACTGTATGTGAGATGTATCAGAATTGGCCCAGTATTGAAGTGGTTAAAGGAAAAATGCTATGTGAATTATCGCCATTTGGTTTTCACTTATCAGATAGTTTGAAGGAGGAAATATGGAATGGCGATTTTGTTCATTTTACTCTCATTGCTTCTGTCAGCTAAAGAATTTCTTTTTAGAGGTGATTATAAAGATGACAAACTACAAAATAACCGGTGGTAGGCCTTTTGCATTTATTTTACCATCATGTGTGAAAAGGTTCCTGAAGAAAGTTTGGGTCTTTATCAACACATAGACATAACATTGGAATCATATAAAAACTTTGGAGGTATTTCTTGGTTTTTCTATAATAAATCATTCAAGCAGAAATTAGCCGAGCACCCCAATTTAAAGTGGCATGCTAAAAATGTGGATTTATGACTCAGCTTACCATTTCCTCAAATACCATCTAGTCTAAAGCAACATGATACCTCTACTTTAACCCCAGCTTCTAGTTACAAAAAAAGTATTTGCTTTTCCTTTAATGATAGCCAATGCAAATGGCCTAATACGTTTACAGTAGGTATAGACACGAACATGTTTTTTGCTCAGAATCACACCCAGTTTTTAAGTGTTTAAAAAAATGACTTTAGCTAATCAGCAGCAAAGGAGGGAGCTTTATCTTAAAAGCCCCATGCCCGGAGAGGCTGGAAACATTGTTGCCAAGGTCTCCTGGGTATCCAGACAGACAAACGGTTCAGCTGCGAGTTTAAGGTTCTTGTTCTGTTTTCCCAATCTAAGCATTGATAGTGTGATCTCTGTAACTTACAGTTGTGATGAGATAGCAATAACTTCAACCTCTGTTGGATACCACAGTCAGTGACTCAATAAGAATGACATCTTGTGGATCTTGTGAAGTTTATTCCATAAACTGAGAGTGTGACAATCGCGACGTCAGACCCCTGCCCTTCTCACCAAACTCGTGACCGAAGGACTAGCCAATCTGAAACCGCAATGTCACGTGCGTAACAATGCTACGTCCAGCTGCACCCTGCACAAAGATTTTCCAGCTAATGGACCACAAATCGATGTACCGGCAGCCTGAAGGCGATTGTTACTGGGTCAGGTTAATTGCGCAATTAACCCTTCACACTGCCACCACTTCCTTTTTGTACAGAGAAAGAGGAAACTCGGCAATATCAGCAATAACACTATGATGGTTGAGATAATCGTCTGTATAGCACTGTCACCACAGACAGGTTATACAGAGGGTTAAACAAACAGTAGCGCTCTTTTAGAGGCAGGAATTTGTAAGTTGCATTAACGAGCTATAGAATTAGTTCAACACTTTCCGAAAGAAAGATTTATTACTAGAAGGTCAAAAGGGTGCAATAAAAATATTTACAGAAAAAAGATGTAACCAATATATATATATATATATATATATATATATATATACATATACAAAGAACAATAGCACAGCAAAGAGGTGACAGAAAGGAGGTTAAAGGGTTAAAGCACTTGCCAATCAGCCTTGGATTAAGCAGATCAAGTTTCAGAGCCAAAGGGCTCCCAAGTTGGTTAAACGGGAGAATTCTTCAACTTCCCACTCTTAGGCCTGACAGCCTATTTTGTAGTCCCCCAGCAGGGGGTGTCTCTGAATCCAAGGACCAATGCCTCATTTGGGGAGGGATTGTCTGGGCGGAGATCCAAACTAGAACCAAAATCTCTCATAGCTCATATTTTGGCTCATAACTTTTCCTAGGCGCAAGTACCTTTCCTAAATAAATGAATATATAGTAAATGAATATCCAATAAAAGGCAAATAATATATAAATTAGTCCGATAATATGAAATAAATCAGTTCAGGTGATAAATCCAAAGGGTAGTGAAATCAGCAGCAGATAGACTTGTGACACCAACCAATAGTTAAAGTGCGTACTCACCGGAAGCGCATAGGTAATGCGCATGTAATATAATAACCACCAGGATGACTCTAGGTTCCTAAGGAGGAACCAGACAGAGCGTGACGAGATATGAGGAAGCCCGGCGGCCATCTTTGTTAGGGTTAGTGCTGCATACTCTGCATATCTGTGGATTTTATACATGTACTACCCTGTATTTTATACTATTTGAATACCATTAAATATTTGAGCATACTACACTATGGACACCTGTTTCTTGGCTCCTTATTGGAGCTATTAGGCTTGCAGGTCATGCCTATTAATTTACCACAACCAGAGGAAAGGAGCCCTGTACTCAGGTTGAGCACCTAATCCATCCTTAAGGGAACCTCTGGATCCAGCAGATTCCAATAATTTCCTAAGGCTTGATGACCATTCCATAGATGGAAGTTCACCTACCTATCCCACCTACCTAGAGACATCCTGGTGGTTATTATATTACATGCGCATTACCTATGCGCTTCCGGTGAGTGCGCACTTTAACTATTGGTTGGTGTCACAAGTCTATCTGCTGCTGATTTCACTACCCTTTGGATTTATCACCGGAACTGATTTATTTTATATTATCAGACTAATTTATATATTATTTGCCTTTTATTAGATATTCATTTACTATATACTAATTTATTAAACGCTGCACCTTTATTTTACTGATTTGTTTGAAGGTTTATCTTGGTACCTTTTGGTGTTATAGCAGCTATTATAAGGAGCGCTTACTATTTATATTACATTTCACAGGTTGATGACTTGTCTTCCTCTTTGGGCAAAAGAAGTACTAGTTCCTTTATAGGCCTGAAGTAAAGGTGTGCAGAACCTTCTTTCATGACTTTAACTTCTATCTTGCGTACCTTTCCATCGTTTCTTGGCATAGTCTTTGTAATAAGACCCACGGGCCAATGGTTACGATGGGAATCTGTCTCCTTCAAAAGAACTGTCTCCCACTTGTAGATTGGGTTTGCTAGTTTGCCATTTATTACGACTTTGAAGGTTAGAAAGGTACTCAATCTTCCAGCAATTCCAAAACACATTAGCAAGATGTTGAACCCGTCGCCATTGATGTTTGTAAATGTTAGGGTAATCAAGTTCCTCTGTGGGAATAGTAGCTACTCCAATTTGTTGGGTAAGAAGAGTGGCTGGAGTGAGCAACACTGGGAGCTCTGGATCTGAGGACACAGGGACCAATGGCCTTGCACTGATTATAGCAGACACTTCTGCAAGAAGATTGACTAAGATTTCATGAGTAAATTGAGAAGTTTTCTGGTCCAGTAGCATAGAGTCCAGGATCTTTCTTGCAACTCCAATCATGCGTTCCCAAGAGCCTCCCATGTGAGAAGAATGAGGTGGGTTGAATTTCCATTTACACTTGTTGCCATTCAAGAAGTTTACTATCTTTTCAGCTCCTCAGATCTAAGTAAATTTACAGGTCCTCGTACAGAAACAAATCTTCTGAAAGCATTAATGAAACAAGAAGAGTCCATTGATTCTATCACTTCGATGTGCACTGCACGAATGCTCAAGCAAGTGAACAGCACAGCCCATCACTTATTGTTAGCAACTCCACCACGAGTTTTGCGTGTATCAACAGTCCAGGGGCCAAATATGTCCATGCCAACATTTAGTAAATGGTGGTTCAGTGCTTAATCGGTCAGCTGGCAACTCTGTCATTTGTTGTTGTAGGTGTTTCCCTCTTAGTTGTTGACACTTAACGTATTTGTGAAGTATGGACGATATACACCTTTTCATCCCGATGATCCAGAAACCTGCAGACCTTACTGCTCCCTCAGTAAAGTGATGATCTTGGTGCTGAACTCGCTCATGGAAATGTCGAACTAACAGAGCAGTAATGTGATGGCGTCCTGGAATAATGAGGGGATTTCTTTCTTTACTGGACAAATGAGATCTTCCAATGCGACCACCGACTCGCAATAGCTTGTTGTGATCAATTATTGGAATTCATTTGTACAGAGAGCTATCCTTAGATAGGTTGAGTCCTTTTGATATGTTAGCAATCTCTTGTGAGTACACTTCAAGTTGGACACATTGAATAATGACCCTTTCTGCTTGAAAGACCTCCTCAATTGTGGGAGGGACTTTACATATGCCATGCCATTTGTGACACACCTTTTCAGTGCTAGAGCTGTTTGCAAACTGATGAGCAATGTGAATAAGACGTGCAATGGCTCGTGCAACAGAGGACCACTTAGAAAAGCGTTCAAAACGGTGAGGACTCAGTCCTACCCTTGTTTTCATAGAGGTGCTGAGTGTGATGGTAACAGCTCTGATTTCCTTATCAGATTCCGGATGAACCAGTTCAAAGGTAGAATTTGTTGAACTTGAGATACGTTTATCATTCAAGAGTACTGGTGGATATAGCCAAGATGTGTCCAGGAATGCAGTGGTAGGTACTGCACGGCTGCCGCGGTCAGCAGGGTTGAGGCTAGTGGGAACATAGTGCCATTGTTCAGGCGTAGAGAACTTCCTTATGTGTTCCACTCTGTTGCCAACATACACGTAGAACTGTCTTGTGCGATAGTGTATATATCCTAGCACGATTTTGCTGTCTGTATAAAAGTCAAAGGAGTTTATTTCAACATCTGTTTCAAGTTTTATAAGCTCAGCAATTTCCACACCTAACACAACTGCACAAAGTTCAAGCCTTGGAATACTATTTGTGAGGGTTTTGGTGTGAGCTTGGTCTTTCCCATGATAAATCCTACTTCAACTTTACCGCTGGGATCCGTAGCTCGAAGATAAGCCACCGCAGCAATGGCTTCGTTGGAAGCATCGGAGAAGACATGAATCTCTTTTCTGGTGGCATTCTTTAAGGATGCTTGGGTGTAAGAGCGTGGTATCTGGAGTTGTTCTAATGCTTTTAGAGACTGTTTCCAGGATTCCCACCTTTGTTGTTTCTCTTTGGGTAAGAGGGTATCCCAGTCTGAGCTTTCAGAAGTAAGTTGTCTCAGCAGTATCTTACCCTGAATGGTGAGAGGTGTAATGAAACGGATCATAAATGCTGTTTACTGTAGACAATACTCCTCGCTTTGTGAAGGGCTTGTCACAGGCTGATGCTTGAAATGTGAATGTGTCTTGTTTAACATTCCAAAGCAATCCAAGACTGCGTTGTGTAACAAAGTTCAGATCCTAGTTGGAATTTCTTCACGCTGACAGCATGGTCATCAGAAGGAAAGGCTATCATGACCTTGTCGCTGTTAGAGATGATTTTGTGAAGTCTGAGGTTTGCAGTGGCAAGCATGTTCTGGGCTCTAGTAAGAAGGCCAATAGCTTCTTCTTCATTGGGCAGAGATTTGAGTCCATCGTCTACATAGAAATACCTCTCGACGAATTTGCATCAGATCCAAATTCTTTCTCACCCTCTTGAGCTGTTTTTCTTAGTCCATAAATTGCTACTGCAGGAGAACGACTGTTACCGAAAACATGTATCTTCATTCGATAGTCTATGACTTCATCGTTGACATCATTATTGCGGTACCATCGGAACCTGAGGAAGTTTCTGTAGTCTTCACGGACGATGAAACAATGGAACATCTGCTGAATGTCAGCCATAACAGCAAATGGCTCTTGTCTGAAGCGAAGTAAGACTCCTATGAGATTGTTGTTCAGATTAGGCCCAGTGAGAAGATTGTCATTGAAGGAGACGCCTTCATGATGAGCACTTGAGTCAAAAACCACCCTAATTTGATCAGGCTTGTGAGGATAGTAGACACCAAGGAATGGTAGATACCAACATTCTTCTCCTTCCATAAGAGGAGGTGCAGGCTCAGCATGATCTCTCTCAAACACCTTCTTCATAAAGTCCACAAAGTGCCTTTTCGTCTCAGGCTTCTGGTTCAAACTGCAATTTAAAGAAACAAACCGTGATTCTGCATGTACCCTGTTGTTTGGTAGTCTCTTTCTTGGGGTAAGAAATGGTAGAGGTGCTGTTGGACTGGTGTGGTCCAACTGTTGGAATCATCTTGGTAGAACTCTTTACTCATGGTTTTCAAGAATTCTTTGCCTTCTATGGTAGCTGCTAACTCATTGCCTTTAGTGGTTACCTCAAACACTGTGTTGCCGATGTTGTCATCCCAGAGATTAAGAGCTTTCTTATTGTCTTGTATGATATGCTGTTGTGCACCTTTTTTAAACAGTCTTTCTTTCACAATATATTTATGTGGTTGTTGTGCGGAACAAGTTGTTGGTCCATTTGACAGGACATGTGTTTTAAAGGAAGCGACTGAGTAGGACCTCCTGTCCTTGTCTAGGCAGACATTGCCTATGATGACCCATCCTAGATCCAGATGCTGAGCATATGGTGCATTGTGTGGACCGTTGATTTGAGGACGAACTTTGTGCACCCTTATGATGTCTCGACCAAGTAACAGCAGGGTATCGGAATTTTCATCGAGGGCTGGTGTTTGGAACGCTATGTGCTTTAAGTGAGAATGGTGAAAAGCAGCTTCAGGAGTAGGGATCTCCTCTTTGATGCTTGGAATCTGGTTGCACTCAGTGATAGTGGGCAAAGATATTTCCACATTGTCATTCAGAGGAGTAACTACCAGACCACTGTCGCTCCCACCTAAGACTTCTGTAGTGCCGGAACAAGTGCTTAGAGTATAAGGCAGAGCAACTCCAGTTATGTTCAACAGTTCAAGAAACTGTGTTCTTGCAAGAGATCTGTTACTCTGATCACCCAGAATAGTATACAGTCTTATGGCCTTTTCAGGTTGACCTTTGGGGTATACACGGATCAAGCATATCTTTGCACAGGATTTATCACAGAATCCTTCTCCACAGACCTCTGTACATGTAGAGAACACTGGGGTGGTAGGTGCTGCTTGATCTGGGTGCTCCCCGCCTTGCTTTGCCTCAGGAAGTTTGTTTGTGAGCGTAGTAGAGTTGTGCGAATATTGATGAAGAGCTTGCACATGGTCATCACTGTTGCACTCTATGCATTTGATGATTGTTTTACAGTCCTTTGCAAAGTGTTCTGTGGAGGCACAGCATTTGTAGCAAACCCCAAATTTCTTCAAAAGTTCCTTTACGCTCTTGGAGGGTTTTCTTTCTGAAGCCGATACATTTCTTAAGTGGATGTGGTTTGTTATGTATTGGACACTGCCAATTTGGATCCTCAGTTCTCTTGTTTTGATCAGTCTTTTCAAGAACTGTAGCAGGTGCAGGTAGAACATTAGTCCTTTTCACTAACGCTGGACCTCTACGGTCTCTGTGCGACATACGTGTGTCCATAGGTCTTGGAGAGAATGTCCTGAGAAGGTTACAGTCCCCATATGAGAAACTTGGGTCATTCTTAGTGTCTGCAATCCTTTTGATGAACTCACAGAAGTAGGAAAAAGGAGGAAAGGCAACTCTATGTTCTTTCTTATACTTTGATCCAAGCGCTGCCATCTTTCATGTATTCCGTATGGTAGCTTGAGAACAATAGATTTGATGCCATGAGAAGTGTCAAGGTAACTGAGACCAGGTAAGTTGACGTCAGCCTTAGCAGGTTGAAGCTCTAATAGAACATTGCTGAGTTCTTGAAACTTTAGATTGTCGCTAGAATAAATCCTTCGGAGACTTTGCAACCTTTTGAATAAAGCATCTTCAATGGCCTCTGGGCTGCCAAAGGTATGTTTAAGTCTGCCCCAAGCAGCATTAAGGCCTGCAGCAGGGTTGTCAATATGAACTGCTTTGAGCCTCTTGATGCGTTCAGTAGACTGGGGACCTAGCCATCTGATGAGGAGATCTAATTCCTCTGTGTCATTGATGTCTAGGTCACTCATTGTGGCCTTAAAAGTGGATTTCCAGCCTCTGTAATTTTTAGGCTTGTCATCAAACGTGGTGAGGCCTGTCTTAAAAAGCTCTCTGTGGAGCATGTATTTAGCAAACTGTGACCTGTTCGTGTTTTCAGATTTTGGGTGCATGACTGCAGGTGGAACAGAGTTGGTTGTGATGGTTGGTGGACTTACGTAGAGTGATTTTGGAACATATTTTGCTGCTAAGGCATTCAATGCTGGAGCTGGCTTAAAGTCCATTGGCATGTTGGTTGGTAGAGTAATGCGTTTGCTAGGAGGTACTCTGTTGGTGTCAAAGTATGATGGACGGTCTATTAAATACACACCAGTGTCTTCGGCTAGCTGAGATGCTGCAGTCTGATGTATTGGAGGATTTAAGAGCAAATCGTCCTGAGGTACAGAAGGTGCAGAGAGGAGACTTAGATTGAGTACTTTGGCTGCTGTGACAGGGAGTTGACGTTCTGGAGAGGTGTGTGAAGAATCTGAGACATAAGATACAACTGAATGTCTGGAACTGTTGTCTCTTTCGTTTTCACTAGTGGCTTGTTCTAAGACCCTTAACCTTGCCATGGCTGTGACATGCTCACATTGTTTTTCCAAAACTTCAATTTCTGCCTTTTACTGTGTGGCTTCAGCTTCTTTCTCTGCTTTCTGATGCGCAGCCTGAGCCTCCATTTCTGCAGCTTGAGCCTCAATTTCTACTTTCCTTTGGACGAAAGCTACCTTTTTGAAGCTTTAGCATCAGCAGACTTTTATTAGTTGTTGACTGAGTGTAGAAGATCTTCATTGTATGGATTTGGAAGATCTTGAGGAGCGTCTAGTAGATGAAGAGCGATAAAATCTGGATTCATGAAGCTGTGCTATTCTCACCTCTGCCTTTGTCTTTGTTCGCACCACTAAAATGTCTCTTTCAAGATCGAGCTCCTCAAAACTCCTTAATTCGTCCAATGACTCTTGAGTGTGGTACCGTTTAACAGAGCAATATATTTAACACACAGTTTTTGATAATTCTCATAAGCAACATTCAATTGCGGAATAGCGCCCTCTAATTGTATTGGCGCATGAGATTGCTGGGAGAGAGCAGACATGCATTTACCAGTATTAGATTATAAGTCATTAATATTAGACAGCAATCCTGACTTGTCAGCATTAAGATTTTCTTGCACTTTCCAAGATTGATTTCTTAAGTGTTTTTCTCTTTTATCTAAGTCCTGCGCTGGATCAAGCTCTGATCGTGTTTGTGTATTAGTTTCCCCAGACTGTATATCACTTTCCTGAAACATCCTGTTAGCAAGGAGAGGGGTTGATAGAAAGCTTACAGAGAAATGTATAACTTCTTCTGTGGCTGAGTTCAGGTTTTAATGCAATAATTGCAGGAATATTTTCTTTTTCTTTCTTATAAGTTCACAGACAAGAGTTGTGTTGTAATGTGTACACATACAGTGTATAAATTTGTAGTTGTAAAACATTCACATCAATAATTTGTCCTGACACTGATGAGTGTTATGCTGGGATATACTTGGAGGCATGTACAGACCTGTGTAGAGGTGGCTGCACTCTCTATAGCTGTTATATCCAGAATCCATGTAACATCTCACTGTGTATACTAGTTAGCAAGGATTCTTATGAAGCATTCCACTGTTCTTTCGACTAGCCATCCTATGAAGCATTCAACCATTCTTTTGACTAGCCAGGATGAAGCATTCAACTGTTCTTTTGACTAGCCAGGATGAAGCATTCAACTGTTCTTTCGACTGTTCTGTGTCTGTTCTGTGTCTCCAATCTAAGCATTGATAGTGTGATTTCTGTAATTTACATTTGTGATGAGATAGCGATAACTTCAACCTCTGTCAGTGACTCAATGAGAATGACATCTTGTAGATCTTGTGAAGTTTATTCCATAAACTGAGAGAATCGTACAACAATGAAATTCCATAGGTCGACAGAACATACTGTGTCTTGCTCCATGCCATGAGGCTAGCTGCAATGCATCTCTGGGAAGGAGGGAGGGCTATCTATACAACATTAGCTAAACTAAAGGAAAGGGAGGAGCAGAGACAAAACACTGAAAACATTTAAAGGCATATGACAGTCAATATGACAGTGATGTGAAATATGAAATATGACAGTTCTCTTTTATATTTGAAGGCTATGTATGTATTATTGTTACCAATCTGAAGTCTGTAAATAATTTAGGTTCAGTAGTTAGGTAAAAAAATGTAAAGAATTATGACAGTAAAATTCCTGGTATTATTCATCATTTATCCTTCTTCAAAGGTGACTCTTTAAATGATCAAATATCTGAGGCGTTGTCCTCAGTATCTTACACATCTTTTAATAAAGCACTGTTTAAAATTAGACTCCTAGAAAGGAACATTCTCTTAGCTAAAGTGGATATTATGTCTACATTTTGGTTACTCATGATTGACCTGCAGTCTTAGCACTTTGGATTTCTGTTTTGATGATATCTTTTTATTTGACAAATGTCTCCCTATGAGTTGCTCTTTGTCACGCTCATATTTTGAGGCATTCTCTACCTTTATTGAATGGGTAGTGTCTATAAAGTTACAGTAGGTTCCATTTCCTGATTCATTATTTGAATAGAAAATTAAAGAGTAGAATAGAAAAAAATAGAATAGAATGAAAATAGCCATCTTCCGAAATTTGAAAATAGAATAAAACAGAATAGAATTGAAAAGAATAGAGTAGAATAGAATAGAAAATAAAAGCATAGAATAGAAAATAGAAGATTAGAATAGAAAAAAATAAAGTAGAATAGAAAGCTCGGTACTTCAACGGCCCCCTGTAGGAGAACCACCTGTGAGGCAGGGAAGGAGCAGCCCAGCTAAAAGGCCTAGTAGCAGCCACCAACCCACCAGCAACACAGGAGAAGATTAGCAACCACCCGGGACTGTCTTACCTTTTAAAGTGAGAGGCACTGGATCCCCTGCTCAGGGATTCCTCCAGGCAGCTGGATAGAGAAATATCTAGGATCTGGGGTGGTACAATAGGAGATGCTGGCTAGCTCTCCACAAAGAGAATTTTTGTGTAAAGACTTGTACATAGTTCAGGAAGTTGTCCTTGGTTTCTCAGTTCCCTTGGGCATCCCATACTCTCCCTACCCCATCCAAGTTCTAAATCCCCTAATAAAACTTCAAACCAAGCTTAGGGACTGGTCAATGATTCCTGAATGCAAGAGGATGTGAAAATGCATGTTGCCTGGCTGTGCAGAACTATAGGGGGACCCAAAACTTCATCAGGTAGTGTTGTTAAAATTGTTTTTGATATTAGTTTGGGTTGATATATGGAGTAACAATTTTAAGGCTCCATGCACACTAGTGTTTTTTAAGCTCCTAGATGCTATTATGAGCATTTTTTCTGCTCCTAGCAGCTAATAACGTTATCCAATGTGTTCATGCACACCGTTTTATACTAAAAGTATTTGTTAAGCTTCAGCTGGCACAAAAATGCTGGTTTTAGCCTTTTTTCATCCAGCATTTTATCTAGCATTGTTTGAGCTTGTAAAAAACGCTAGTATGCATGGAGCCTAAACTTTTTAAAAAGATTTTATTTAGGACTGATAAAGTTTTTTTATTTGCAATTAATTGCTTAATTGTCACCAATTGTGTAGAGCTCACCCCTGTAGGAGCTGCTGAGTATTGAGTCCCCTTTTCCCGCAGCCAGGCAACATGTACTTGTTTTTGTTGTTCATTAGGGTATAAACAACTTGGATAGGGTTAGGGGTATATGGGATGCCAACTTGAGTTGTAGAAATCACTCTGAGGAAAAACTTCCTGATTATGTACAAAAGGGTAGATCCTGATCTTTCTACTCCAGCCAGAGTGGCATAGTCTCTTAATAAACCCATAATGATCTCTTTCTAGTTGAATTCTCTTCAGACCCCAGCTAGGAAACACCTATCCACTTGGCTGTCTTTTGAAGAGTACGCTGGAGCAAGAGATTCCAAGACAGGCATGCGGCACTATTCATGGAGAATCGGTTAAGTATTGCACCCAGCAGCCCTCTCTCCTATTGGTTCCAGGGGTATAGAGGTACTCACACTGTCCTTGGATCCTGTAGCTCTGGGTAAACTGCATTCAGGCCTCTCACTGAGCCAGTTTCTGTTGATTTAGTGAGGACTAAGTGTCCGGTGATTATCTGTTCCTGTCCTAATTAATCATGCTCTCTGTAGTGCGCGCACTTAAAGAAAACCCACACTGACACACACGAGTTCAGTTTGTGAATACTTCTAATTTATTATAATGAGAAAGTGAGCTTATATATGCAAGATGTTGCAAACATCACGTGAGAGCAGCATAAGCATTATATTAATCTTTGAATGGTCATTTTACACAGAAACAATCTCCTTTCAGAATATAGGCGTGATCCTCTTCTACATCTTATCTCTGAAAAGAAATATTCCTTTGTTCTCAAGTTCACTCGAAGGGAGGGGTTGCTGAGCAAACATTTCTTGAACAAGGATTTCTTAAAGTACCACAAAGCCCAGCAGGCAGAAAATATACACACAACACATGCAGTATATATATTTATACAAAACATTTAGAAAAATAAAAAAGTAAAAAAGTAGACACATACGAGTTCAGTTTGTGAATACTTCTAATTTATTAAATGAGAAAGTGAGCTTATATATGCAAGATGATGCAAACATCACGTGAGAGCAGCATAAGCATTATATTAGTCTTTGAATGGTCATTTTACACAGAAACAATCTCCTTTCAGAATATAGGCGTGATCCTCTTCTACGTCTTATCTCTGAAAATAAATATTCATTTGTTCTCAAGTTCACTCGAAGGGAGGGGTTGCTGAGCAAACATTTCTTGAGCAAGGATTTCTTAAAGTACCACAAAGCCCAGCAGGCAGAAAATATACACACAACACATACAGTATATATATTTATACAAAACATTTAGAAAAATAAAAAAGTATAAAAGTAGATATGTATAAAATGTATAGAAATATGTATATATTCAACAGGAAACCAAATAGGCATTTTACCATATCCATCACACTGTCCCCACTTGCAGGCTCTCCTTTGCTGATGGACTGTAAGGTAGTGGAGCTCCCTCTGTCCTGCAGCCTCCAGGCTGAAGGCAGACCCCCTCTTGGGTCCCCTTTCAGGTTACATAGGGGCAACAGCAGTAATCCATCTTCCACTTGACTCCAGACCCCAGCTGAGATAGCTTCTTTTATCCACACTACCAGGGCCTGCAACTTGGGATTTGTCAGACTCCCATGAATATGCAGATCCAGGTCTCCACCCATCCACCCACTGGCTTCTGGAAGGTTCCATGGACCTCCAGAATCTGGTGGAGGTGATAGAGGCCCAACCTGCTGAGATATCCAGCCTAATCTGGTCTGATCTCCACTGAGTAGTATGTCCATAGTGCCTGATTTTAATAATTTTGTAAAGTCTATTAACTATTTGCCACCAAATCATGTATATTTATGTGGTTGACATTAAGCAGTTATACCCGGGTTACGGCTGCAGCTGTCAGCCACAACCCTGGTATTGTTTTTTTTCTGTCGGCGAAGTGCGAAGTGTGCAGAACTAAAACATCACCAAAAATGAAAAGAATGCTTGGGGACCCAAGGGGGTCTAGGGAGGAAAAGGCCTAGGAAGTGCTTAAGTGTGTAAATGTGAACTCCAGGGGCGCAGCTGTCAGACGTCCGGGAGCCAGCACCGCGAGCGGAGTGGGTTATTTTTTTTATTTTGGGTAGCGGCAGCGAGCATCGTAATTGATGTTGGATCTACTTTGGGGGACATTTTTTTAACTTTTATTTTCAATAAAGTACTTGTCAAAGACTGTCTCCTGTTTTTTTTTCTCAAATACAATTTTATTTTTGGGAATGGGAAGCGATAGTGGGGGGCCAGGATCTCCCCACCTGCAAACCCCCACAACCGCAGACCAGGGTTGTGGGGAAGAAGCCCTTGTCCCCATCAACATGTGGACAAGGTTCTTTGTAGGGGAGCCCCTCCACCCCGAAGCACCCCCCCATGTTGAAGGCATATGGCCTGGTTTGGTTTGAGGGGAGGGGCACTCACTACTCCCCTCCCTTTCCTGACCTGCTTGGATAAGGGTCTGGTATGGATTTTTTGGGGGACCCCACGCCATTTTTATTTAAATTTTGTCTTAGAGGTTCCCCTCAAAATCCATACCAGATCCAAAGGCCTTGGTATGGATGGGAGGAGGGAACCCACGTTGCTTTTTTTTCAAATTTTAATTGTCGGGCAATGCCGACAATTCTTTTTACATTCAGCTGTCAGCAGGGGACCCGTTCCCTGGAGAAATGGTTAAAGTCCATTAAAAAAAGTTACATTATTGTCAGCTGATGGACTCCTGGAGGATTAAACATCCAGGAGAAAGAGACTATACGTTTTATTCACCAGTGCATATGATGTATTTAAGATTGGATTATATCATGATAGAACATAGACTATTGGAGTCATTCAATAACGTTGACATTGATGTGATAATATAATATAATATCAGATCATGCTCCTGTCACAATGAAGCTGCGTCTACAAGGGGAACGGAATAGGATAAATATGTGGAAGCTGAACAAAACATTCTTACAGGATCAAGAGATGGAAATTAGGTTAAAAAAAGAAATTGAGCAATATTTTCAGTCAAATAAAACTGAGGAGGTCTCGGTTGCTACTACCGTGGGGCTGAAAAGAAGAAAAGGAGAGAACAAGAACATTAATAGAAGAATTAAATGAATTAGAACAATTACATAAAAAAGAAGTTGGATGCTGACTTACATCAGAAGATAATTCTAAAAAGAGAAGAATTAAAGGATTTATTGGAGCAAGAAACGAAGAAGGTGTTTAACACTGTGGCAAAAGAAATATATCATTGGAGGAATAGACCAGGAAAATATTTAATGAGAAGATTAAGGAAACAGAAATCAGCAAACTATGTAGAGAGAATTAGAGATGAGACAGGTGAAATGGTATATTCAACCACCGCAATGGCCAATGTAGTTCAAAAATATTACAGCAGGTTATATGATGTAAAACCCAAGAATCGAAAAAAATAAAAAACAGAAAGAACAAGGAAAAGAAAGTTATTTTTAAAAGAAGCCAGATTACATAAATTTGAAGAAAGTTTTCTAGTTTTAAAAAAACTAATGTCACAGGAAGAAATTCAAACAGCCTTAAGAAACACAATGGCAGGGAAGAGCCCAGGATCGGATGGGTATACAATAAGATACTATAGGAAATTTAAGGAACAATTAATTCCGAAAATGTGCAAATATATGAACGCAATCGGAGAAGGGGTAGAGATGAGAAAGGAGTCATTAATGGCATACATTACAATTATCCAGAAAAAAGAAGGAAAACATGTATCTCAGTGCGCCAGTTATAGACTAATTTTGTTATTGAATACAGATACGAAATTAAATGCAAAAATATTAGTGACTAGGATGCAGGATTTAATGGTGGAGTGGATACACTTAGACCAGATGGGAAGAGAAGGAAGGGATAATGGCCTAAGATCATTGCTCCTGTTGCAGAAGAGTAAAAAAGAGCTATTCCTGGCGATAGAAGCTGAGAAATCCTCCTAGAGGGTAGACTGGGTACTTATGATGGATACATTAGAAGTAATAGGAATAGGACCTAGAATGATGCAGTGGATAAAAAATTGGTAAAGTTTCCCATCAGCAGTTGTAAACATTAGTGGCTCACTGTCATCAGTGTTTGAAATGTATAACGGAACTAGACAGGGATGCCCACTCTCACCCCTGCTATTTGTATTATCTTTAGAGCAGTTACTAGTGACAGTCCAAAACAGCACAGATATTAAAGGAATTCGGATTAGGGACGTGGAACACAAAGTCACAGCGTACGCAGACGATATGCTATTCTACGTGGTAAAGCATAGGTTAACATTACCAAATTTAATGAGAATACTGAAATATTATGGAGAGTTATCAAACTTAAAAGTGAATCTTTCAGATATATTAGATATTAGCATCTCAAAGTTAGAGAAAACAGTATTAGAAAATGAATTTCCTTTCACATGGAGAGAAAAAGAATTAAAATATTGAGGAATTAATTTCACCTCATCTCTTAAAAACATATATCAGGTAAATTACATCCCATTAATAAACGAGATAAAGAACAAGTTGAGGGGAAGTTCAAGAGGATCATTCTCCAGGGTAGGAAAAATAAACTTGGTGAAAATGGTGATAATACCAAAAATTTTGTATATATTTAGTACGCTCCCGTATGTATACTGATGACATACTTTGGGATCTTAAAACAAATAATATTAGGTGTATATGGGCAGATAAAAAAACAAGGTAAAATATGAAGTCCTGTGCAAAGATAAAATAGATGGAGGTTTAAATATGCCAGATTTTAAGAGATATTATTATTCGGTAATATTATCATGGGTAGTAGATTTGGTATATAATGCACAAGGGAAAAGATGGGTAAAAGTACAAAGTACAGTAAGTGAGGCACCGTTAGATAAAATTATTTGGATTCCACAAACGTTCCTGGTGTGTTCTGATAACACTAGCACATTAACACAGAATGTATTTAGAGTTTGGGATGTAATTCATGGACAAATGGGATGGGAGTATAATTCACCGTTAATTCCACTTGTAGGAACACATTTTTTTGCACTGGAGAAAGAGGATATATCATGAAAATGGATAAAAGATAGAAATGCACAGTTAAAGGATATTATGAAGAAGGGGGAAATATGTTCTTTTCAAGAACTGAAACACATAAGGGTTTGTTTTATGTATTAGATGAGTGGCAATATTTTCAATTAAGACACTTTGTAATGGCACTCCCACAACCAGTAAGAGTAGTAAAGGACCTGTATCCATTTTAACAGATGTTAATTTCGGGTATTACACAGAAACACAGTACTTCTCGTATATATAAAATATTTACTAAAATGGCCAGACATATCTCTCCACCATTTCTGGAGAAATGGGAGATGGAACTTAAAAATCAACTAAACAAACAGCAAAAAAGAAAAATATTTAATTTAGCACATGGGGCAGTGGATATGAAAACAGTAAAAAATAATTATAAATGCTTGGCAAGATGGTACATTACACCAAGTGTGGCACATAAACAACCAGAGAACTCATCATTTTGTTGAAGAGAATGTGGGATAAAGGGAACTATGGCACACATATGGTGGGAATGCCCTAGGATACAGGAGTTTTGGCAGGATATAGTACAACAAATACAAGAGATCTCAGGAGTTAAAATCTCAAAAAAGCCATGGCCTTGTTTATTTCATAATACCGAGGTAACGGTGAAACAGTACAAGTATACGATGACTTCTCATTTATTAAATATGGCAAAGGGATTGATACCAAAGTTTTGCTGGGCCCAAGAAATACCAAGAGTGAAGGATTGGATTTTTAGGGTAGAATATATCTATAGGATGGAGGAACTATACCATAGTGAAGAGGATAAAATGGAAAATTTTTCAAGAACTTGGAGGGGATGGTGTGCATTTAAAACCTCAAAAGGATATGCAGAACTGAAGGGAGTGTAAAATAGGTGGAAAGATCCAAATGAACCTGTGAGACGAGGTAGCGGAGGGAATAAGAACAGACGAACAAGAAGAGAGGAGAGAATATATGTAGCATAGAAAAACTGAAGAAGAGGAAGATAAGAGAGGGCAACGTGGGAGGGAAGGGGTTTGGAGGGAGAAGGGATTGTGGGGATAATGTATTGAAAAATTGTTGAATGGTATGATATTGTATAAGGTTTTTTTAAATATCTGTTTGTAAATGCAATTAATAAAAATATGATAAAAAAAAAAAGAATCATGACTAACAGGGGTTTGAGACGAACCAAGCCCATTGGCATTTTGTGGACCCAGTGAACATAGCAACTAATTACCAATAATGCACTGCCTGGCTTTGAAATTAGGTCAGATGTAGGGTTGCCACCTCATCCCTTTAAAGCCGAGCCCATATTAATTACACAGGTTCTGTGGCTGATTAAGGTGGTATTTAAACTCATTTAGTGCCTTATCTGCATTAAATTAGCCTCAGAACCTGTGTAATTAATATGAGTTCGGATTTAAAGGGATGAGGTGGCAACCCTAGTCAGATGGCTTAGAAGAGTCAATAAGGGGGCATTTAGATAAATTAATTCCATTACTGTAAAAGACGGGGCTCCAAACAGTCAAAAGGCAATGTGCTTAGCATAGGGAGAGCATAGGAAGTGCTTCTGATAAAGATAAAAGGAACCCTTACTGATTGTCCTGTAGGCTGCAAAATGCTGCTTTTCTCGGAAATTTTGCAATACAGTGATAATGGGCTGGGAGTGTTTTTTCACAGAGTATATTTCCTAATTGTTGCTGGCTGTGATTTTTTTTTTAAATGCCTTTATATGAAATTTTAGTAGCTGCGTTTACAAAATATGCTTGCAGGTTTTTTTTTTATTGCAGTGCTGGGGTTCATTTTTATATATACCCTACAGAGATTCATACCTAAAATCCTTTGTACCTATCTGCAACAACTGATTGATAGCTAGCTCTTCAATTGTCAACATATTTTATGTTTTTTATTGCACCATTTGAACAAGCAAAACCATATTTTGAACTTTGAAAAAAAAAAAAAAAGTAAGGGAAAAAAACAGCGTGTACCTAAAACACCTAACATTATATCATTCCCATTCACTGCTCCTCCCACCCGCATAGCCATAGATGAAATAAATTTTAGGCATGCAGTGGTTATCCCTATTATTCCTGATTTAAAAGATAAGTTCACATTAAAAAAAAAAAAGAATAATAAATGCACATATTTTTGAAGGTTAAAAATGTGCATTTTTTGATCTAAGTGTAGCTATTCCTGTTCATTAACACATTAAAACAGGAGTAGCTGGGTAGCTGAGCAACTTGAAGTTGCCTGTGATGGGATGCTGGATGGCACTGACTACTCGACTAGCTGTGCTCGCTGCTACAGAACTCAGGGGCCAGGGAGGTGAGTTTGAGGCTGAGGGAACAAGTGGTGATAGGACCTGGCAGTGGGTCAAATGGGCACAGTGGCTGGGGAGAAAATCACTGTTGTAGATAGCACATCACTGGAAGAGCACAAGCAGGATAATTTGAACAAGACAACAATTGTTATACAGGACCAAATACATGTTAGAGACACATTGTTGAAATTGCATATTTTATGTGGGCTGCATGTTACTAAAGCAGGCCATAGACGATGCCATTTTTTTCCCTTCTACCACAGGTGAAAGAAGGGAAAATTGCTTGATTCCCCCCATCAACACAGTCAGGCTACACCCTGCTTGCTTTGTATTCCTTATAAATCTGCTTAGCAGGTATCTGAAGCCAGATGTCAACAGTCAACAGCCTGATGTACTAAACCCTGAATTAGAAAACCCTGCAAAATTCCTGGATCAAGACAATTTGTTCCTGGGGTTCATAACAAGAAAGTTCCTGATAATGCCAGATTTGAAATCCAGGGATGTGGATGTCTTCTTTAAAAATGTTACAAACTTCTATGTAACAGTTTCCTACTATTTTTTTAAGTAGTTGCCATTACATTATCTAGTTCTCAGTCTTGAGGCTCCTAAACTTGATGGTCTAAATTGTTTTCAGTTGTGTAACAATAATCTTACTGCCTTTCTAAAAGCCTTCCCTATGGTTATTTCCTCAGAAGAAAATGATACATTAATATTTATAGTTTTTTTTCTACTGTTATCATTGTATGAGGGGCATTCAAGTCAAACTGGCAATGCTGGTCTTTTTCAGTAATGCTGATTCTTGTGGTAGGTTTTCAATTTCTTGGTATTATTCAAGGTGTTTATATCTCCTTTTAAATGCAAATGCTAATAAATATTTATTTAGTGATCTGATTATACTTTACTGCTTTTTCTACTGTTATCATTCAGTATATGCATATTCTCCTTACTAGGGGAGGTCTGTGGTGGCATATACAACAGTACTGTGTATTTTTGTACTGATATTTAATATTGATTTTTATTTTACTGTAGACTCCAATCTGTGATTTCCAGTGCGGCTATGCAGGGTGACTAGTTTTGGTTTTGTTTCGAACTCAATGCGACTTTACTCACAGAAGTTGCATCAACATTGGATAAAAAGCATTCTTGAGAGACTCTGATAAGACCAGTTATTTTTTTAACCCTCACCTCTCCTCCTAGGCCATCCTTGCAGCCTAAAAACTCCCTCTCTCAATTCCATTTACACCTGAGCATCGCGGAAAAGCTCTTTCCTGCTTGTTGTTTTTTTGTGTATTTTTCACGTGAAAACACATGTCCAGCATAGGGCAGCCCATTTATTGAATAGGCTTCCCTACGCACTACAAACGCCCCAAAGATGAAGAATCTTTTCAGTCATGGAGTGTTGCACGTTTGTTCAGTGTGCATTTTGGCACAATTGTAGAGCAGCAAAACACACGACTGCTAACCAGGATTGGGGTGACAATTAGACTAAATTCACATCTGCACGTTGTGGAAATGTGCTGCCAAACATACAAATCCTCTTGTATTGACAATATGGTTACGCAAACACAATCCGCGTTTCCGGAACCCATGGCAAAGCATGTGTTTTATGTGTGGGTTTCCATGCATTTAAAAACCAGCAGATGTGAATGCAGCCAAATTTTTAATGACATTCCAAAGCTGAAAATATTGTTTAATAACAAAAACAAAAAAAAACTACTATAAGGTAAAATATACAGTAAGCGCTCATCAATAGTGGCAGCAGCTGAACATAAAGGAAAATGCATATAAAGTCCCACAATTCATATATATAAAATGCAGCGCTTGAAAAAAAGTGATGATAAAACACAGTCCAGTGAAAAAAGTGCTCCGTATTTCCTAGTGCAAGTGGTAAAGATTAACACTAACCAGATAGCGTAAAAATATACGCATGTGTATATGTATCCTGTAGAGTCCCCTTCTCCACTCAGATCTGGTCAAATAAATAGCCGGAAAATGTACACATCCTACGCCCTCTTGTGGTAAAAGAGTGGTCCAGCAGATCAGAACGATACCAATCAGAGTAAGCCTCCCCCCTTCACAGGAGTTGACAAGGAGATCCCTTGGGGCTGTAAAAGTTGAGGAAGCTCCTTTCTTCCCAGAGATCTTCCCTTAGACCTTTTTTTTTTTTTTTTCTCCACTGATGTTGCTGTTAAAAACGCTGGATCTCGGCTCTTCCCCCAGGGAGGTGTGCGCTCCCGGCTTCCCCCAGGGGAGGAGGACGATGCCGGGTGGGCTCCTTGTCTTCCCTCCTCCGGCGCCTGTTGCACATTGAATCCTTCCGGCAGGCAGGTGGCGCTGCTGAGCGAGCGGAGGCTGTAGAGTGGACGGGCTGTGTAGTCGTCCATGCAGAGCGGAGCAGAGGCTGCAGACATAACAGTCACCCGGAGGGATTCAATGTGCAACAGGCGCCGGAGGAGGGAAGACAAGAAGCCCACCCGGCATCGTCCTCCTCCCCTGGGGGAAGCCGGGAGCGCACACCTCCCTGGGGGAAGAGCCGAGATCCAGCGTTTTTAACAGCAACATCAGTGGAGAAAAAAAAAAAAGGTCTAAGGGAAGATCTCTGGGAAGAAAGGAGCTTCCTCAACTTTTACAGCCCCAAGGGAACTCCTTGTCAACTCCTGTGAAGGGGGAAGGCTTACTCTGATTGGTATCGTTCTGATCTGCTGGACCACTCTTTTACCACAAGAGGGCGTAGGATGTCTACCTTTTCCGGCTATTTATTTGACCAGATCTGAGTGGAGAAGGGGACTCTACAGGATAAATATACACATGCGTATATTTTTACGCTATCTGGTTAGTGTTAATCTTTACCACTTGCACTAGGAAATACGGAGCACTTTTTTCACTGGACTGTGTTTTATCATCACTTTTTTTCAAGCGCTGCATTTTATATATATAAAAAAAAAACTACTATCTACACGTGCAGCAATGGCAGAAGGGGGTAAATATGTAGTGCTTTGTCGCACACTACAATATTGCTAAAAAACATAAACTTTGATTTGGCGAGGGGCAAGCAGCTTATATCCATAGGATTATACATTTAATTTTGCCACTGCCTGCCTTTCCTGCTATCCACAGGATTTCCCCCTCCATTTGCTCCTATCTGCTCTTTCCCATGTGTCATGTAAGAGCTTTTCATGACACATGGAAAGTTTTCCAATATTTCCATTCAACAGAAGTCAATCTATTGACTTTTGTCAAACAGGAATAGCTACACGTGGATCAAAAGTCAGCTAGTCCGTGCTAACCTGGCCAAATTTTGATCCATCTATTAGAAATGTGTTTCATTTCGGATTCATTCATTATGTTAGAATGATTAATTCTTTCACTGACCCACCACCAAAACAGTCATGCTGAATGATGTTACAGGCAGCATAACTTTGTCCACAGCTTCTCTAGACCATTTCACGTCTGTCACTTGTGCTCAGGGTGAACCTGCTCTCATCTGTGAAAAGCACAGGGCACAAGAGGAAGACCTGCCAATTCTGGTGTTTAATGGCAAATGCCAATCGAGCTCAATGGTCTCTTGAGGATGTCGGACTCTCAGGCCACCCTCTTTGCACTATGTGAGGCCTCCCCCCTAGCAGTAGTGTATTTAGGTTTTGTGCTGCCCTAGGCAAAACAAAAAGTGGCGCCCCCCGCAGAAAGAGCCTGACATTGACCAAGAGCACCTCAGCCCTCCACCAAACCTTCCACTACCACTGCCCCCCATACACCAGCCACCATCCCCCATGGCGAAAGAGAGAAAGACACTCACCTTCACAGCTCCAGACATCCCCAGGAACAAGAGTCAGTCTGTGTATACACCGTCATGAAACCCACAGCATCTCTCGGAACCCAAAAGGTCCCCATGCCGCGTATGTCCCTTCTCCCGTTCCTTCTTCCAAGGGGCAGTGCTGCCCCCCCCCTGAAAAATGCCACCCTAGGCATTGTGGTAAATACACCCCTTGTTTGCCTTGTGGTAAATACACCCCTGCCCCCCAGTATATTTGTTAATTGATAACCTCCCTTTTCCCCCTCTCTTTTTAATAGGATGCTCCATTTAGTTTTTTTAATAGGGATTTTTATATCACCCTCCTAGTCAAGGTTAATCTGTACTGTTCGGAAAATTTAGTTGGCTCACTGTATCCAGTGGAGCTGAGTTTGCTTATTTTTCTCTGGACTGTGTTCCAGAGGTTGCATGATTGTTTGCTTCTCCTTGTTCACCTGGAGGAGCTCTGGGTAATAGAGGCAGGAGCATATCAATCAGCAGCTTAATATTTATGTAGCCCCAGCCAATACCTGGGAGGCCTGGCCCAGAGGATTCTGGGAAAATATATACATATTCTGGAGTTGAGAGCAGATTTAACTTCTTCCAGGGGTATAGATCATCACTCAGGCGGTTTGTTTTGCCTTCCTTGGACACCACTGCTATGTGCTTGTCAAGTGTAGGCCCAGGCTGGGAGGCTGGAGGGCCTGGAGCTACTGTATGTTGCTGAAGGCTGGCTGAGAGACCATCGTCCAAGGATCTAGTCTGCTACCACTGGGAGAAGCTACCTGTAGAATACTGGTAGGAAGCCACCATTTTTCCAGAGGAATTCTGTGAGTACATGTGAGGAAATATTCTAGAGCAGGGGTGGACTAACAACTCATGGGGCCCCTGGGCAATAGGAGATCATGAGGCCCCTGTGTCCTCGCCCACACCCAAAAAAGCCTATGACAAAGCCAATGAAAAGTACCAAGGGCATCTCATGGGGGTCCCTACTGACCCCGGGTCAGTGCCCGTGTGCTCGAATGGTCAGTCCACCCCTTTTCTAGAGACTAAGTGCCACCCTTCTTGTGTGCTAAAAAGTCATTCCTGTGTTTGCTATGAAGTTTTTCTGTTGGAGCATAGTCATTCCATGCCTTGTGAAGTGGCTGTTGCTTGAACTGTTCACTGAGGAAAGCTCAACCTCCTCAATCCTGCTACACAGGGACAGTGTTTGGAGTTTCAAGAGTTCCAAGTCTGAAGAAAAAAGGTTAGTTTGTCTAGCAAGTCACTGGAGTATCCTACTTTCCCCAATCCCCATCCAAGTTCATCCCTTAATAAAACAACAAAATCAACAACCTTAGACTGTTTCTTGAGGCAAATGAGTGAAAGTGCATGTGTGCCTGGCTGTGGGGCAATAGCTGGAAAAGACCTTGGGACCTACAATCCGCTGGCCCCTACAGTGGTCCCACTACATTTGGGGGCTTGGTCCAGGATTTTCCTCTGAAATATCACAGTTGTTATCGGCAACATCTGGAGGAAACAATGTAAGACTGTTAGTGACATGAGTTACCAGGAAGATTGTAGGTAGGCAATCGGTATGGAGAGGTATGATGCTACAGTGGGAATGCCTGTGCTACAGCGAGAAGTTCTACGAGTGCAGGGACATTTTCAAGTGGTGGCAGAGAAGGAATTAACACAGGGCACGGGAGAGAGAACCTCAAAAGGGTCCACCCAGGGGGTGGAGAAACTGCCAACACACCAGCCTATCTAGAGAAGCAGGTGGGACTGCTGCCTGGCTTTGGCCAACCCAGAACTGTGGAAGGAACTGACACATTAATTCTGTGTGGCACCAGACAGAATGCAAAAGGGGTGCCCAGTCGGGGCGATTCCCAGGCATGTGAGAACTGATGGCACAAAGGTGAAGGAGCCATATGAGGTACCTGGTGAGGCAGGAGGCATGCAACTAAATCAAGTTCAGCAGGTGTCAGGACTGGCACTGACACTCCAGAGCAGTGCCAGTAGTGGCTGAGAAATGGCTGAGGTTGTCTCTTGTGACACTGAGATAAAGCTGGAAACTGAACACAAGCAGCAAGATGCTTTAACAAGACCCACTATTTGAGTTAACACTAATGCTCCTGGATGGGCCACATTGGAGACTACTGTTTTAATCGCTGAGTCAGCAGGGAGCTACAGTGGTGAAGAGGCAGTTGCTGCTGGGGGGTTAGCTGATCTGCTCTAGAGGTGTGGGCGGTTTATTGCTCAATGGAGATCTGAGAGCGAGAGGGCAGTTTGGAATTTTATTGCTGAAGACTTTAGAGCCCATGCTTTTGCGTGCAAGGTGGC
Source organism: Staurois parvus (assembly GCF_062004578.1). Taxonomy (NCBI): domain Eukaryota; kingdom Metazoa; phylum Chordata; class Amphibia; order Anura; family Ranidae; genus Staurois; species Staurois parvus. Next base: position 7,015,670 of record NW_028318167.1, on the reverse strand, counting down.
TCAGGAGGAACTTATAAAAAGGGCATCAAATTCCTGTGTCCCACCAAGGACTGGTAACTCACAGGAATTGCCTGGGCTTTCACGGTTACAGTGTATTTTGCAGAAGAGAGTAGCCATTGAATATAGGTGTGAGTACCCTTATGTGCCCTACCATGTGATGGAAGAAGTTGAAATGCTGAGACAACAGTGGTGTGATGGATATATGTGGGAGCTTTTGCATGTGCCCAAGCCCTGTTGAAATCCTTAGTATCCTTCATTTTGGAAGAAGTTTCAGGAAATGAAGACCACCTGGAGTGAGGGGAGCTCTGTCTACTTGTATCATGTGGTGCTACTCTGTCTACTTGTATCATGTGGTGCTAAAAGAGAGAGGCCACGAGGATCAGTAGTGGTCATTTTGTGTGGAAGGATGATCCAAATCCTAAATCCAGAACTTTACAGCTGAATGTCCAGGCCTCAGCTGAAGCTTCTCAAGTCAAGTTTCAGAGTGCTGTTACTGTAACAAGTGGGTGACTGTTTACCAACTAAATCTGTGTTCAGAAGTGACTCTCTGCAAAAGTCTCCTCAGAGTTATTTTACAAGCTTCAAGTTTATTACTTTGAGCTGAGTGGTCATCCCATCAAAAGAAGAAGTTTACCAAAGGGAGCGGGAACCCTTATGAATTCTACCTAATGGTGTTTGTAAACTGAACTGTTTACATAAAGAGGGCAACCACCTAGATCTAAACCCTTTCCCTGCTTGCAACTTAGGGGGAGGGTGCTTTGGCCTACTGTTTAGGCATTGAGCTGAAGCTAAGTTTGGGTAGGTCATCATTTTAGCAGTGGGTGATTACCTGCCAATCAAGAAATGTGCTAAAAGAAGGCCTTTGTGAAGTTTGTTCTGCAGTTGCAGTGAGAACTGAACTATTTCCCGACATAGGGGAAATCTATTTTTTTTCTGTTTCCAGGAGGTTTGTTGCTGAGTTGTCACCCTTCCAAAGTTGAGGGGGGTGGCTCATCTTAAGAATTCCCAGCAAGTTTAAGTCCTACTCTGCATGGAGGGCAGAGTCCCTTTGTAACTCAGCTTTATGGATGTCATGCAAGTCCTTGTACATTTTGATCTGTAAAGCTTTACTTAACTGTTGCTTAGCTTAGGTGGCAACCTCTTCAAGTCACTTACATATGGGGCACTGAATGCTTTAGTGTTTATAAATAGTCTGCCTTTAGAAAAGCTTTCTTGCCCACTAGGGGCTTATTGGCAAATGTAGTTAGGTCGTAAGGTGGCATGGTATTAGGTTGTTAAGGTAGCCTATGCATATTATGCATATTAGTCAGGTGTTAGGATAAGTAAGTTTAGTTTAGGCCCATTGTAGTTAATGGGGTTAATCTGTTCTGTTAGGCAAATCTAGTTGGCTCACTGTATCCAGTGGAGATGGATATGAATATTTTGTTCTGGTCTGTGTCCCAGAGGCTGCATGATTGTTTGCCTCTCCCTGTTCACCTGGAGGAGCTCTGGGTAATAGAGGCAGGAGCATATCAATCAGCAGCTTAATATTTATGTAGCCCCAGTCAGTGGGAGGTTTGACCCAGAGGATTATCAGAGAATATATTTATATCCTGGAGTTGAGAGTAGATTTATCGTCTTCCAGGGGGATAGATCATCGATCAGGGGGCTAGTTTTGTCCTCCCTGGGCATCCCTGGGCATCACTGCCATGTGCTTGTTGAGTGGAGGTCCAGGCTGGGAGGCTAGCGGGCTTAGAGCCTCTGTATGTTGCTGAAGGCTGGCTGTATATTGCTGAAGGCTGGCTGAGGGGCCATGGTTCGAGGATCGAGTCTGGTACCCTAGGGAGAAGCAGCCTGCAGGATACAGGTAGGAGGCAACCACTTATTCAGAGGCATTCTGTGAGTACAGGTAAGGAATGATCCTAGAGAGTGCTGCCACCCCTCTTGTATGCTAGAAAGCCTGCCGTGTGTTTGCTAAGAAGAAGTTTGTCCAGAAGAGCATAGTCATTCCATTCCTTGTGAAAGGGCCGTTGCTTGGGCTGTTCACTGAGGAAGGTTTATCCTCCTCAATCCTGTACTGAAGAATCTGCCCACTATCTGCTACACAGAGACAATGTTTGAGTTTCAAGAGTTCAGAGTCTGAAGAAGCAGCTTTAGTGTCCTCAATTGCATAAGATCTATTGACACTTGTTTACTCAATATCAATTTTTTTAATAGAGTCTTGACCTCATAAATATTCGGGATTGCATACGTGCATAACATTTGAGATAGAGCTGCACATTTTTCAAATTGTTTGTCTACTTGAGTGTGTGAAATGCTTCCGAAATGATGGCTGGCTCTTTGCATGGGATTGAAGGTGTGGTTGCGCACTTGAGTTAATTATATCTGGATGTTTGTAAGTAAGTTTTCAATGCAATAAAGTGCCATTGGTTTTAGCAATTTACACTATGGAGTTTCTCCTTTTCCCTTGTATTGTTTATGAGTGATTATGTCTGCTGAGATACTTCTAAATCTGTGGAGATCTAATGCACAGATTGCCTGGTACCATCCATTGTCTGACCCAGTGCCATGCAAACCCTTATGACCACATAATGTTAGGGAGGTATGTACTGAAACTAGTGCATTCAAAACCTGGTGCAGTTGTACATGGTATCCAATCAGCATCTAACTTCAGCTTGTTAAATTAAACTTTGACAATAAAACCTGGAAGCTGATTGGTTTCTATGCAGAACTACACCAGACTGCACTCTCCAGTTGTAATAAATAACCCTTAACGTTTATAGCCCTTTGGTAGGAGGCTTTTTTGAATTATGGTGTGGATATTTGAACTATATTGAACACGAATGAAGATTTGGATCACTGTTTTGATTTGGGACTTTATATTTTCATCCATTATTGATTTTATCACAGTTTCATCATATTGTTTGTTTATATTGATTTTTTATTTAAAGAGAAGTGTCCAAATATATTAACTATGCAGGTTTAAATAACTAGTATTAGTGAACAGAGAATGGATTAGCCTTTTCTAAACTAAATTCAAATTCCATTTTGAGAATATATATATATACACACATATATATACACACACACACAGTACACACAAGGTTGTGCTCAAAAGTTTGCATACCCTGGCAGAAATCGTGAAATTTTGGTATTGTTATTGAAAATATGACTGACCATGCCAAAAAATGTCTTTTATTTAAGGATAGTGATCGTATGGAGCCATTTTTAATCACATACTTGGTTGGCTCCTTTTTAAATCATAATGATAACAGAAATCAGCCAAATGGCCCTTATCAAAAGTTTACATACACTGGAATGTTTGGCCTTGGTTCAGACACACAAGGTGACACACACAGGGTAAAATTACAATTAAAGGTTAATTTCCCACATCTGTGGCTTTTAAAATTGTAATTAGTGTCTGTGTATAAATAGTCAATGAGTTTGTTAGTTTTTACATGGATGCACTGAGCAGGCTAGATACTGAGCCATGGGGAGCAGAAAAGAACTGTCAAAAGACCTGCGTAACAAGGCAATGGAACTTTATAAAGATGGAAAAGGATATACAAAGATATCCAAAGCCTTGAATATGCCAGTCAGTACTGCTCAGTTACCTATTAAGAAATGGAAAATTGAGGGATCTCTTAATACCAAGCCAAGGACAGGTAGAGCAAGAAATATTGCAGCCACAACTGTCAGAAGAATTGTTCAGTATACAAAGGAAAACCAACAGGTAACCTCAGGAGAAATACAGGCTGCTCTGGAAAAAGGTGCTGTGGTTGTTTTGAAGGATCACAATACGATGATACTTGGACAAAAATGAACTGCATAGTCAGGTTGCCAGAAAAAAATCTTTACTGTGATGCCACAAAAAAGCCCAGTGGGGAGTGTCAAAGTGTTGTCGGGCATATTGTTTTAACAGTCTTTTTCTCATGACAACTGAGTTTCATTTAAGGTGGGACATAGAAATGCATGCTCCTGATGATGTTATCTTTGACAAAACTAGTAGGGCAGGGATGGAACACATACCACCACGCATACCTGATCCTGCTATGGCCATCTTGGATTCTGGAACATTATTATTATTATTATACAGGATTTATATAGCGCCAACAGTTTGCTCAGCGCTTTACAATTACAATTGGGTACAATTACAATACATTTCAGTACAGAAGAAATAGGAGGGCCCTGCTCGTGGAGCTTACAATCTAAAGGAACATGAGTTATTTATATGATATGAAGTGCCTGGTAGTCACCTTTTTATTGTAAGTGCCTTTACCACATTAAATTGGTGTTTTAATTGGGATTACACTATAGAGAGCGTGTCTTTTTTCTTTTTCATGGTACTATATCCAACTGAATATATTTGCACAACAATCTGATATAATGCACCAGTACCATCATTTGACATGTGGTTTGAGGAAAGCTGGATATATTAGATTGATACACAAGCGCTGGTTGACCACTCTTAATTGAGGGTCATGATTCTGGTAAGCCTCCCTCTGTTGTACACCGAGGTGCTGTGTGGTTTATCATTAAGAAGTTTGGTGGCATTTGGTATCCACATCTGTCATTTCCCTCATAATCGAGGAACCACTGAATTTACAGTTTGTGGCTTGCACTATTGTATTGCACATACATTTATTTATTAATTTATTTATTAATACATTATTTTATTATACACTATTATTTTATACATGAATTTATCTTAGCGCTGCACAATTGTTTTGTGATGTTTATTATACTATATATTATGGTATTGTGCTAACATCCAACAGAGCCCTAGCACTTTTTTTTTGTTGTTGTTCTTAACTATGTGATTATATTCTTAACTATGTGATAATAAATGGCTTCATATGATCACTATCCTTAAACAAATTTTCAATATCAATGCCAAAATGTCATGATTTCTGCTAGGGTATGAAAACTTTTGAGCACAACTGTATATAGACCATATTGCCAAAAATATTGGGACACCTGCCTTTACACGCACATGAACTTTAACCACTTGCCTACAGGGCACTTATATCCCCTTCCTGCCCAGGCCAGTTTTCAGCTTTCAGCGCTGTCACACTTTGAATGACAATTGCGCGGTCATGCAACACTTTACCCATGTGAAATTTTTATAATTTTTTTTTAGACAGATAGAGCTTTCTTTTGGTGGTATTTAATCACCTCTGGGTTTTTTATTTTTTGCTAAACAAACCAAAAACCACTGAAAATTTTGAAAAAAGAAAAGCATTTTTTTCTTAGTTTCTGTTATAAAATTTGGTAAATAAGTGATTTTTATCCTTCACTGATGTGTGCTAATGAGGCTGCAGTGATGGGCACTGATAGGCTGCACTGATGGGCACTGATGAGGAGGCAGTGATGGGCATTGACAGGCATCACTGATGGGCACTGAAAGACAGCACTCATATATGGCACTGATAGGCAGCACTGATAGGCAGCACTGACTGGCATTGATAGGTGGCACTGACAGGCACTGATAGGTGGCACTGAAAGGCAGCTCATACAGGCACTGGCAAGTGGCATTGATGAGCACTGACAGGTGACACTGCCAGGTGGCTCTGCTGAGGCTACACTGATCATCAGTGCCCTGATGATCAGTGTAGATGTCCCTTCTGAGGAATGCTGATTACCGGCTCTCCTCTCATCATGAGCTGTCAGTATGACAGCTCGTGATGAGAGAAATGCCGATAACTGGTATATACTTATTTACATGCTATCAGCAGTGATTGGACACAGCTGATCACATGACAGAGCCCACGTCTTCGGCTATTTCCGTTTATCAGTGATCCGCTGTGTCCAAGGCACATGCGGTTAGAGTGGAAGGACGTCATATGACGCCATCCCAGAACGAGAGAACTGCCTCGCGCCCGTCATTTCCTTATATGGTGGGTGGGAGGCGGTTAATGGCATCCCAGTCTTCGTCCGTAGGGGTTCAATATGGAGTTGGCCCACCCTTTGCAGCTACAACAGCTTCAACTCTTCTGAGAAGGCTGTCCGCAAGGTTTAGGAGTGTGTCTATGGGAATGTTTGACCATTCTTCCAGAAGCGCACTTGTGAGTTCAGGCACTGATGTTGGACAAGAAGGCCTCTTTCACAGTCTCTGCTCTAATTCATCCCAAAGGTGTTCTATCGGGTTGAAGTCAGGACTCTGTGCAGGCCAGTCAAGATCCTCCACCCCAAACGCACTCATCCATGTCTTTATGGACCTTGCTTTGTGCATTGGTGTGCAGTCATGTTGGAACAGGAAAGGGATATCCCCAAACTGTTCCTACAAAGTTGGGAGCATTACATTTTCCAAAATATCTTGGTATGCTCATGCCTTAAGAGTTTCCTTCACTGGAACTAAGAGGCCAAGCCCAACCCCTGAAAAGCAATCCTACACCATAATCCACCCTCCACCAAACGTTACGCTTGGCACAATGCAGTCAGGCAAGTATGGTTCTCCTGGCAACCACCAAACGCAGACATGTCCATTGGATTGTCAGACAGAGAAGTGTGATTCATCACACCAGAGAACACATCTCCACTGCTCTAGAGTCCAGTGGCAGCATGCTTTACACCACTGCATCCAACACTTTGCATTACACATGGTGATGTAAGGCTTGGATGCAGCTGCACGGCCATGGAAACCCATTCCATGAAGCTCTCTATGCACTGTTGTACTAATCTGAAGGCAATATGAAGTTTGGAGGTCTTTAGCTATTGACTCTGCAGACAGTTGGTGATGTTTGCACACTGTGTGCTTCAGCATGCGCTGACCCCTATCTGTCATTTTATATGGCCTACCGCTTCATGGCTGAGCTGCTGTTCCCAGTTGCTCCCACTTTGTTATAACACCACTAAACAGTTGATCGTGGAATAATTAGTAGCATGGAAATTTCATGAATGGACTTATTGCACAGGTGGAAACCTATTCCGATACCACGCTTGAATTCACTGAGTTCCTGAGAGCGAGCCATTCTTTCACAAATGTTTGTAGAAGCAGCCTGCATGCCTAGGTGCTTGATTTTATACATCTGTGGCCATGGAGGTGATTGGAACACCTGAATCCAATGATTTGGCAATATAGTGTATATACACTCACCAGCCACTTTATTAGGTACACCTGTTCAATTGTTTGATAACACAAATTGCTATTCAGCCAATCATATGGCAGCAACTCAATGCATTTAGGCATCTAGACATGGTGAAGACGACTTGCTGAAGTTCAAACAGAGCATCAGAATGGGGAAGAAAGGGGATTTAAGTGACTATGAACATGGCATGGTTTTTGGGGCCAGTCGGGCTCATCTGAGTATTTAAAAAACTGCTGATCTACTGGGATTTTCACGCACAATCATCTCTAGGCTTTACAGAGAATGGTCCGAAAAAGAGAAAATAATCCAGTGAGCAGCAGCCATGTGGACATAAATGCCTTGTTGATGTCAGAGGTCAGAGGAGAACGTTACAACCAAGGTATGCAGAATACCATCTCTATAAGCACAACACATTGAACCTTGAAGCAGATGGGCTACAACAGCAGAAGACCACATCCGGAGTCACTCCTGTCAGCTAACAACAGAAAACGGAGGCTACAATTTGCGCAGGCTAACCAAAATTGGACAATAAAAGACGGGAAAAACATTGCTTCGTCTGATGAGTCTCGATTTGAGCTGCGACATTCAGATGTCAGTCCAGAACTGTGGCGTAAACAGCATGAAAGCATGGATCAATCCTGTCTTGTATCAACGATTCATGGATGCGCAGCTGAAAAATCTGCAGCAACTGCATGAAGCTATTATGTCAATATGGACCAAAATCTCTGTGGAAAGTTTCCAACACCTTGTGAATCTATGCCATGAAGATTAAGGCAGTCTTGAAGGCAAAAGGGGATCCAACCAAGTACTAGCAAGGTGTACCTAATAAAGTGACCGGTGCGTGTGTGTGTATATATATACAGTTGCAAGAAAAAGTATGTGAACCCCTTGGGATTACGTGGAGTTTTGCATGAATTGGGCATAAAATGTGCTCTGAACGTCATCTAAGTCACAACAATAGAAGAACACAGTCTGCTGAACATAATACTACACAAACATTAGATGTTGCCATTGTTTAATTGCACATAACATGTAAACATTCACAGTGCAGGGAGGAAAAAGTATGTGAACCTTTGGACTTTATAACTGGTTGACCCTCCTTTGGCAGCAATAACCTCAACCAAATGTTTCCTGTAGTTGCAGATCAGACCTGCACAACGATCTGGAGTCATTTTGGACCACTCCTCTTCACAAAACTGTTTCAGTGTAGCAATATTCTTGGGATGTCTAGTGTGAATCGCTCTCTTAAGGTCATGCCACAGCATTTCAATCGGGTTGAGGTCAGGACTCTGACTGGGCCACTCCAGAAGGCGTATTCTGTGCTGTTGCAGCCATTGTTTTGTTGAATTACTTGTATGCTTTGGGTCATTGTCCTGTTGCATCACCCATCCTCTGCGGAGCTTCAGTTGGCGGACAGATGGTCGTACGTTTTCCTGCAAAATGTCTTGATAAACTCTGGAATTAATTTTCCCATCAATGACAACAATCCGTCCAGGCCCTGAGGCAGCAAAGCAGCCCCAAACCATGATGCTTCCTCCGCCATGTTTTACAGTTGGGATGAGGTTTTGATGTTGGTGTGCTGTGCCTTTTTTTCTCCACACATAGTGTTGTGTGTTGTTCCCAAACAACTCAATCTTGGTTTCATCTGTCCACAGTATATTTTGCCAGTAGTGCTGTGGAACATCCAGGTGCTCTTTTGCAAACTTCAAACGTGCTGCAATATTCTTTTTGGACAGCAATGGCTTCCTCCGTGGTGTCCTCCCATGTACTCCATTCTTGTTTAATGTTCTCCTTATTGTAGATGTGTCAACAAAAATGTTAGCATGTGCCAGAGATTTCTGTAGGTCTTTAGCTGACACTCTGGGATTCTTCTTTACCTCATGCAGCATTCTGCGCTGTGCTCTTGCAGTCATTTTTACAGGACGACCACGCCTAGGGAGAGTAGCAACAGTGCTAAACTTTCTCCATTTGTAGACAGTATGTCTTACCGTGGACACATGGACATCAAGGCTTTTGGAGATACTTTTGTAACCCTTTCCAGCTTCATGAAAGTCAACAATTCTTGATCGTAGGTCTTCTGAGAGCTCTTTTCTGCGAGGCATGGTTCACATCAGACAGTGCTTCTTGAAACCAGTAAACCCAAAACAGGTGTGTGTTTTTTAAGGGCAGGACAGCTGTCAACAACACATCCAATATCATCACACTGATTGGAGTCAAGGTTGGCTCACTCCTGGCTCCAAGTAGCTCTGGGAGAAGTCATTAAGCTAGGGCCTCACATACTTTTTCCTCCCTGCACTGTGAATGTTTACATGTTATGTGCAATTAAACCATGGCAACATCTAATGTTTGTGTAGTATTATGTTCAGCAGACTGTGTTCTTCTATTGTTGTGACTTAGATGACGTTCAGAGCACATGTTATGCCCAATTCATGCAAAATTCCACGTAATCCAAAGGGGTTCACATACTTTTTCTTACAACTGTATATATATATATATACACACACACACACACACACACATACATTGAAGCTTACTAGTGTTTGAATGTGTTGGCTACATGGTGATTAATTATTTTTTTTCTGTTATCTTCAAGTTGGGTGTTGGCCAGTAAAACACTTCTAGTCCTAGGATTACAACACTCACTCTCTCATCTTTATCAGGGCAAGAGAAATAAGATAGAGCTATTTCCATAACAGAGGGTTTGGTTTTGAAGTACAAAGAGAACAATGTAATTGAAAAAAGGTCAGTGCAGACAGAGAGCACAGGAGGAAATCCCTTCACAAGATATATGCCAAGAGAAACAGGTATTTTTTGAATGTGTTAAACAGATATAAAAAATGCTTTCAATGGTATATTGAACAGACCAAAAGATTCCAAAATAAGAAAGGTTTATTGTTAAGGTCTACATACATTTTAAATACAATAAAAAACAAAAGTTCAGCCTCCTGGCTAACCGCCACCTTCTTTGGGGTTGATTTAGAAATAATTTGCATAGTAACAGTGCATATTCCACAGTTGGCCACTAGATGGGCTAAGTGTCATAGGAATCTCCTATACCACTTAGCGCCATCCAGTGGACAAATGCTGCATTTTCTGTTTACAAAAAATTATTTTCTATTTAAAAAAATACAGAATACAGCCTGTTTACATTTGTTTTTGACCATTCATACAAAATTAATGCACATGCACTTTCACTGGATGAGTGTCTGTGCAAACTCTTTATAAATCAGCCCTTCTGGGTTTGTTACACTCTCAGCCTGTTCCATTATAGACTGAAACTCCTTCAGTTTCTCACTGCTACTCTTTATAAAGTATGATAGGGCTTATTAAGTTATTAATCCCCTGTCTACTCCAAAGCAGCCAGTTTGCAGGAAGTCAATCAGTCTACCTGATACAATTCTGGACAATAAATACACTTCATCCTGGACATATCAGCCAATAAATGTTCCACCCGGCTCATTTGACTTGTATATTCACATTTACGAAGCCATGTGGTGAGTGCAGGGCCATTCATGCCCCAAAATTCAGTGGATTCAGCAGGAATTAAACAGAACTTGAGTTGCACATTGGCAGCCTTATTCTGGCCATATCTCATTTCATTCTAATGCCTGGCACACGCTATCAGTTTTTTAATTCAATAAAAAAAAACTGTACTAACTATCCGAACTTAGTACAGCGATCCCCCTGCTGAACTATTGTGTTCTGACAGGGGGACAGCACTGACCGGATGCCGATCAAATGCTGGTTTTCCAGCATGCTCATTTGACAGAAGCCAGCCTTTTCTGTTGAACCGGCCACTACCAGTCATTATTGGGCCATTGTGTACGGGGCTTAAAGTGCATTTGGCTGCACAATAAGCCTTAAAAGCCCCAGCTTTATTATTGGAACTGCTGGAAGTTATTGCACAGCACTAACCACAGGATCTGAAGGGACCATAGTAGCACAGAAGAATACAGTACTTTGGTATTTTGTTTAAAGGTGAAGTTCAATGACATTAATGTCACTTCAGCAAACATAGCTAGATGGGGCAGAGCTGGATCCAATCGTGACTGCTGTGCCAGCCAATTACAGCAATCAAGTGATGCTGAAGCTGCCTCCACCTCCTGGTGCTAAAACCACTATAAAGGGCTGCTGGAAGGTGATGGGAAGGACAGCATCCTTATAGATCATTAAGTGTACAAAAACAAAGCTATTTTATGGCCCTAAGAACATATTATAGGCCTTATATAAGGCCCTTTGTGTATTTTAAGCTGACCACCATTGATATACAGTAGATACTACTTTTTCAGATATAACAACTGAAGTTCAAACACATTACTGTCTCTAATCTTGTTTTTCAAAATTTCATGAGGCTGATTTACTGAAGTTAAGAAGATTTGGGTAATAGATTGTATGAATATTAACATCAGTTATCCAATCATGTGAAAATAAAGTGCCTGTTTACTTATTATATCTCATTGTTAGGATAATTGAAATAAAAATTCACACTTTTTATTGGCAATCAGCCCAACTATGTGTTTCTTAAGGAAATTCTGTTCTCAATGGAAAGCAAAACTATAATTTCATGGCTGCAAGCTACAGGACAAGACTGCAGTGCACCCGCTGTATTACATTTTTAACTGTAATTTTTCATTTTAAAATACTTTGGTGGTGAAAATGCACATGACTGATTATCACATATAGAAGAAAAAACTAGAACTTTTTTAAATTAATCATAATGTCTTTTGTATAGTAACCTAACAAATGTAGGTCATCAACATTTGAACTTCATTCCCAATTACTGTATCTGAAGGGTGAATTGCATTGGAGTCAAATGCATTGGTCATATCCCATCCATTGACAAAACCCACATTTAGGTTAGTGAAAACTATTTCCATTATTGAATAATGAACAGAAGCATGAAAATCGCTCATGGTTTCAAAGTTTTTGTTCATCTCACCTGTATTCTCAGTCTTAATGATAACTTTAGTTTGTGGACTTCTTAGAAAGAGACGTTCAATAGCACGTCGTATATTAAGGAGCCGTTTAATGAAATAATAAGTGGGATATGCTCTAAAATGTACCCCTATATTTAGTATAATCACAGTACGCTGATCACCTCTAATTAAGTCAATTTCTCGAGTAATAGTGCGCTCCTCCTTCCAGGACTGATATGAGCTAGTGATGAATGGATAGGTGTGCCTTTTCCAGGATATCTTCATATTCCTTTTCAGGTCCAAATTTAAAAGCTGATGTGACCAATTGTCATCATAAAGGTAGAATTGTGCCAATGCTGAGGGAAAAAAAAAATAATTTGAATTGAGAACATGCATAGAATTAAGTTACCTTTGTATATCTTATTTAATTTCTTGGTTACCATAAAAAGAGTATTTATTTCTATTATACAGTTTATTACATATTAATATAGTTACATATTAACCCCTATAAAACAAACATACAAAACCAAGTCCACCCCCCCCCCCTTCCTAGACTGCTCTCTTAGCGATCCAGATTTCTATCTGCTTTCCCTACATTCTTACCCTCTAGTTCAGGGGTGCTCAACCTGTAGCCCTCTGAGCCCTCTGGTGTGGCCCTCAACCTCAAACCAGGGATGTACACTTCTAGTGTATCTTGCAGGTTTGGTACACGTTCTAAAAGCACACCAAAACTCCTGAATGCAGGAGTTTTGGTGTGCTTTCAGAAAGTGCACCATACTTGCAAGATATAATAAAATAAAAGTATGGCAAAGCACTCAAAGCATGGCTGGATCTAGGGGGGTGCTGGGGTGGGCTGTGCAACCCAGATTTCAGTTGTGCACCCCCCAGGCTGGGTATTAAAGTGATCAGTCCAGAGAGGAGAGAGCGGGGATGTAAGGGAATTCCCGTGAGACGGCTGGTGAATAGACGTGCGCCTGTGCACAAAAATGCACGATCACACGCACGCACGGTGAAGATTGGCGCCAGACGGACTAATTAAAAGGTGCCTCTGCCTGTGCTGAGTGCTGACTGGTCTTCAGCTGTTCCCCATTTCCTGCTCATTCCTGTGTGATTTCCTTGTTGCTGACCCAGCTTGTTCCTGACCTGACTCTGATTACTCTCCTGCTTGATACTTGTTCCTGACTTCGGCTTGCTTCTGATTTGGTACCTCGCTGTCTGCCCGTTGATGACCCCGGCTATTCCTATGACATTGCTCCTGTCTCCCATCCCTGCTTCCTGCCTTGCTCTGGTGCACACCTGGCCATCTACCATACCAGCTCTGCATATTACTACTGTGCCTGAATCGGAGGTTTATCAATCTTCCAAAGTCTCCAACTGCAAGAGCTGCAAACAACATCTACTGGCACTCTTGTCCCCCTGGTCCCTAGACACCCTCTGTTCAACTTCCAGTGGGGTCAGGGCTAGTGATACAAGTGAGGCCGACCTCATCATTTCAGTCTCCAATCAGGTACGTGACGGGAGGAGATGCGGGCTCTTTGTGATCTCCCCTCCTATCATAACAGCAGGTTACATAGGATCACTATTACATCCCAAGGTACACGGCTTCATTACACCCCCCCCCATCCACATATCCAAGAGTTGAGCAGTCTTTGGAGGAATTGAGGGGGGTAATGAAGCCGCGTACCATCAGATGTAATAGCGATCCTAAGTAACCTGCTATATATAACCTTTTTATATATATATGTTTTACTGAGGATTTTTACATGCGTTTATCCTGGATGTTCAGCTGCTGTTTCTTTGAGAGCGCTCACTGTGTGTCCTTTACCTATACAGCTAAGTAACCTGCTGTATGGAGGATCGCTGTTATGACAGGAGGGGAGATAACAGAGAGCCTGCATTTCCTCACTACTCCACTACTCCTGTTGTTTCCGCATGTAAGATTTGGGGAGGGGGAGCTCGTAGAGAATGGGTGGGGGGGGGTATTTGTGCTGGGAAGGGTAATTGGGGGTGGAAGATGTGTTAGGAGACAGGATTTGGTAAGATTTGTGCTAGGAGGGGGGAATTTGGGGGGGGGATTGTGCTAGGTGGGGGATTTGGGGGGGGTGGATTTGTGCTAGGTGGGGGATTTGGGGGGGGTGGATTTGTGCTAGGAGGGGGGAATTGGGGGGGATTAATGTTAGGTGGGGGGAATTGAGGGTGATATGTGCTACTAGAGTGATTTGGGTATGGGGGATTTGTGCTGGGAATAGGTAATATTTAAGCGGTTATGCTAGGATGAGGAATTTGGGTGGGGTTGTACTAGAAGGGGGGACGGACCAACCAAGAGTCCAGGATGCGGCTCACCTCATACTCCTCATGACCGTCAACCCAGATAGGATGAGAACGAGGACAAGGCCGAGGCGGAGAGGCAGTAAAGCGATTACAGACCAGAGGCTTCAACAGGGATACGTGGAAGACATTGTAGATACGCATCCCAGGAGGAAGAGCAAGGGCATAGGCAACCGGATTCACCCTGCGGAGGATGCGGAAAGGACAAACAAAACGGGGAGCCAGTTTCGGTGCGGGCACCCAAAGATTTAGGTTACGAGTGGACAACCACACCCAATCTCCAACCTGGTATGAAGGAGCGGGCAGCCATCTACGATCAGCCTGGAGCTTCTGGCACTGAGCTGAGTCCTTCAAGGACCTCTGGATCTGCCGCCACGAGGAACGCAGGGCAGCAAGATGGTTATCCACAGCCGGAATGTCCTGTGGCGAGAACAACTCAGGCAATACAGCGGGTTGGAACCCATAGTTGGCCATGAAGGGAGACATCCCGGACAGCCGAGTTCCTCGCAAACTCTGTCCATGGCAGGAGATCGACCCAATTGTCTTGATGGTCTGAGATAAAGGAATTGTTCCAGGGCCTGGTTGGAACGCTCCACAGCCCCATTGGACTGCGGGTGGTAGGCCGAAGAGAAGGAGAGCTTGATATCCAACTGAGAGCAGAAGGCTCGCCAGAACCTGGACACAAACTGGCTCCCACAGTCCGAGACAATCACCTTAGGTAACTCATGCAAGTGAAAGATCTCCCTGGTGAAAACCGTAGCCAGTTCTTGCGCAGTCGGCAATTTCTTCAACGGAACACAATGGCACATCTTGGAGAAACGATCAATGACCATAAGAATGACCGTATGGCCTCGAGACGCAGGGAGGTCTACAATAAAATCCATGCCCAGGTGTGACCAGGGACGCTCCCCATTGGGAATGGGTTGCAGAAGGTCCAATGGAAGATGCCGAGGAGATTTATTCTGGGCACAGACAGAACATGCCGCTACATATGAGGTGATGTTGGAACAGAGAGATGGCCACCAGAATAAACGAGAAACGACCCAGGACAACTGGTCCCTCCCTGGATGACCGGCAGTCTTAGAATTATGGTAGGTACGCAGTAAGCGGGTGAGCAATCCCTCAGGTACAAAACATCTACCAGCCGGTCTCTCAGAGGGAGCATCAGTTTGAGCTGACAAAATCTGCTCCCCAAGGGGAGAAGCCAGGCTTGTGCGAATGGCAGCCAGGATCTGATCCAGAGGTATGGCCTCGGATGACCACTCGTGAGGATTACTGCCCTTCTTGGTCAGATGTGAGAGAGGCTTGGCCAGCGTGGAGAAGTTCCTAATAAACTTCCGATAATAGTTGGCGAATCCCAAAAAGCGCTGAATGGACCGAAGACCACTGGGACGAGGCCACTGCAGAACCGCCAAAACCTTCTGAGGGTCCATGGAAAATCCCACAGCGGAAATGATGTAGCCCAAAAAGGCAACCTGGGATCGGTGAAATTCACACTTCTCGAGCCTACAGAAAAGCTCATTCTCACGTAACCGTTGCAGCACCCGCTTAACATCCTGGATATGAGACTCCATAGACGCAGAGTAAACCAGGATGTCGTCCAAGTAAACCACCACGCACTGCTGCAACAAATCATGAAAGACATCATTAATGAACTCCTGAAAGACCGCGGGCACGTTACACAACCTGAAGGGCATAACCAGGGATTCATAGTGGCCGGTTCTGGTGTTGAACGCGGTCTTCCACTCGTCGCCCTCCTTGATTCGTACGAGGTTGTACGCAGCCCTAAGGTCGAGTTTAGTAAAGACCGTTGCTCCCTTGAGGCGGTCAAACAACTCGGTAATTAACGGAATTGGGTAAGCATTCTTAATCGTGATTCGATTGAGACCCCTAAAATCAATGCAAGGCCTCAATTCACCACCCTTCTTTTCCACAAAGAAAAAGCCAGCTCCTGCTGGAGAAGCAGACTTGCGAATGTGCCCCCGGGAAAGCGCATCCGCAACGTACTCCTCCATGGTCTGATTCTCCGCAACCAAAAGAGGATACACCCTGCCACGTGGAGGAGTGGCACCGGGTTGTAAGGTTATGGTACAATCGTATGGACGATGAGGAGGCAGAGCACCAGCGTGCACCTTGTCAAACACGTCCAGGTACTCCCCATAGTCAGTAGGCAACACAGAGTCCGAGGAGGCACACAACACCTTAACAGGTCCATGGATGCAACCAGCCCCACAATGTGGAGACCACGAGAGAATCTCGGACGACCGCCAATCAAAGTCGGATTGTGCTTCTGAAGCCAGGGATATCCCAAAACCACGGAGCAGTGCGGGTAAGAAATTACCTGGAAACAGGCCAACTCCCGGTGAACAGCCCCAATAGCTACTTCAACCAGCAGGGTCTCGTCGGTAACCTGCGGCGGTTGCAGGGGCCTGCCATCTATCGCCTCGAGGACCAATGGAGTAACTCGAGCTTGCAGAGGAATGGAATACTGGGCAGCAAGCGAACTGTCCATAAACATTCCGCCAGCAGCAGAGTCTACCAACACCTGGGCCGTCACCGAGCCTTCCGCCAAAGAGAGGACAACGGTAATTAGCGGTTTATCTTTGCGGGGAAACCGGGGATGAGGAAACTCCACCCAAGATCTGCCCCCGACAGGATCTCAGGTGCGAGCGTTTCCCGGAAGGACCGGACAGGACTGGCGAAATTGCCCACCGAGACCACAGTACAGGCAGCGACCCTCCCGACGCCGAGAGGCCCACTCCCCCTCGGAAAGGTGAGCAAACCCCAGCTGCATGGACTCACTGCAAGACAAGCTATCCCCAGGAGGCGTGAGAGGAGAGGGAGGAATGGGTGGGACAGAAAACATAGGCGCCAATCGGTTAGGAGGCCTCCGCAGACGCTCCTTAAGTGAAGGCCTCTCCCTGTGCCTGGTGTCAATCAGGATTAGGAAGGAAATGAGTGCTTCGAGCTCCGCAGGCAGTTCTTTGGCTGCAATTTCGTCCTTCAACACATCTGAGAGACTATGAGAGAAAGCAGCCACCAGAGCCTCATTGTTCCAACCCACCTCTGCCGCCAGGGTATGAAATTCTATGGCGTACTCGGCAACGGTTCGTGAACCCTGATGCATGGACATGAGCAGCTTAGCAGCAGAGGCGGAGTGAGCAGGCACATCAAATACCATACGGAAGGAGGCAACAAAACCGGCAAACTCGTGAATCACAGGGTTATCGTTCCCCCATAAGGGATTTGCCCAGGCCAAGGCCTTGTCCGAGAGCAGCGAGATTAGGAAGCCCACCTTTGACCTCTCAGTAGGAAAAGCGAGGGGTATCAATTCAAAACATATGCCCAGTTGCTTAAGGAAACCCCGACACTGACTCGGCTCACAAACAAATAGCTGTGGAAGGGGGGCTGAACCAGTCATACCTCTGGGCACCAACAATAAAAGAGGGCGCAGCGCTAAGAGCAACAAAATACCTTAAACATACACAGATAAACATATGAATAACAAGCAATATATGAAGTAAAAATGGTGACTATGGTGTGTCACCCGCAGAGCCACCAGGGAAGGCAGCTGAGAGGTTTCATAGCCTATAAGCTCATGATCCATAGGGGAGCCAGAATGGACAGATGTGCCCAGATGGTGACCCTGAGATGCCATACCTATCCTTAAGATGACCTCATGAGAGCTGCATCTTAGCACTGGAGCACTTTGATTTTGATTTTAGCACCATGAGCATTTTATTACTTTGCTGCTGGACTTATCATATACTGTGGACTTATTTATTATTATTTATTTAAACATTCATTCTCAGATTGAACTATATTTATTATTTATTTGCATTAATAAATATAATTTTGAATCAGATTATATGTTTTGGACATTATCAGTTTTGCTTTTTCACATGGTGTTTCGGATTTATGTATTATGAAATATGTATGAATTGATTGTGCACATTATATTTTGATTACTTAAAAGAGACAAGCACACTCATTTTCTTAAATAAAATAGTAATTGGTCATACATATCCTCACCTATCATCAAGTTATAGTTGCAGAATTAACATTCCACCTAAACACTAACCACTGATGGGCCATACTCTAAAAGTGAACCTGAACTCAAAAAGTGGACTGGGCACTTTCACCCCCTTACAGCCCAGGCCAAGATTCAGCTTTCAACAGTCATGCAACACTGTACCCAAATTAATTTCTTTTATCATTTTTTAGAAAGATAGAGCTTTCTTTTGGTGCTTTTAATCACCGCTGTGTTTTTATTTTTTTTGCTACATAAATGAAAACAGATGTTTTTGAAAAACATTTTTTTTTTTAGTTTATGTTATAACATTTTGCAAACAAATAATCTTTCTTCATAAATTTAGGCCAAAATGTGTTCTGCTCCATCTATGGTAGAAAAACCCAAATCAGTGTATATTATTTAGTCTGGGTGACAGTTAAAGAGTCTACAAACTATGGTACAAACTATGGTATGGTTCTTGAGGCCCTAAAATGCCAGAGAGAGAGAGTACAAATACCCCCCGAATGACTCATTTTTGGAAAGTAGTCAGTCCAAAGTAATTAGTAAGAGGCATGGTGAGCTTTTTTTGTAATTTGTTGTATTTTTTGTCACAATTTTCTGGAAAATAAAATAAATAAAATTTGGTTTTTTTTCCACAAAAATTTCCATATTAACAAGTTATTTCTCACTCACAGCATAAGCATACCTAAAATTACACACCAAAATGCATTCTGCTATGCCTTCTGAGTGTGGGGACTCTACATATGTGAGACTTTTTCATAGTCTTAATGCATAGAGTGTCCCAAATCCCAGGTGCATCTTTGAGCTTCCAAGGAGCATAAATAATGCATCTAATTTCTGCCTACCTATCACATTTTGGAGGCCCTGGAGCACCAGGACAGTGGAAACACCCACAAAATGACCCCATTTTGGAAAGCAAACACACCTAGGTATATTTGAAAGGTATAATACGTTTTTTTAAAGTCATTTTTCGCCACAAGTTTTTGGAACATGCAGGAAAGAAAATAATTTTTTTTTTTTTACACAAAGTTATCAATTAATAAGATATTTCTAAAAAAACAGCATAGGCATACTTAAATTTATATCCCAAAACACACTCTGCTACTCCTCCTATGGCAATAGGAGGAGTATGGCAATACCACATATGGACGATTTTTTCACAGACTAGCCACACAGAGGAGCCCAAAATCAAAAGAGCACCTTCACGCTTTCTAGGAGCATGAATTATTCATCTAATTTGCTGACTAGCTATCACATTTTTGGAGGTCCTGGAACACCAGGACAGACACACCTACAAAATTACCATATTTTGAAGAAGAAACACTCCAATGTATTTTTGAGAGTAATCAGTCCATTTTCATGCATTTTTCTTCTATGTGTTTTTTTTTTAACTAAAAAAACTGATCAAAAACTGGTCAATGTGAAAGGGCCCTTATTGTGTTTGGATTGGATGAAGGTGGGCCATTTTCCAAGATCTGAATCGATTATAAAATAACGAATATACAAAATAAATCTGAATATACGATACAAATCTGAATATACAAAGCAAATTCCAAAAACGAATCATTCTAACATGACAAATATGACAAAACAAATGTATTAACTTATGGAATTAAATGTTTCCATTGTGCACATCTCTTCTCCTGCACAATCTTTGTGTTCATATATATATATATATATATATATATATATGGAGAGGGGGGAATTATTAGGATTAACAAAATCTGTTAGTTGTGAGACTAATTTACTTAATATTATGTAGAGCATGCTAGAAAACTGGTTTAAATAGAACTAAGGGCAAAACTTTTTTTCTATTTTGGATAAACACACACACACACATATTGAACTGGATTGACCAGTGTCAACCTTACCAACTATGTATTTATGGACAGAGTAAAGGAGGGTTATAGCACGTACAGTTTTTTTTATTGCCACCTGTGTCCCTGTTGGAGGATTTCCCTCTATTACTGTTATGGGCACAACCCAAAATTTGGTATTTTCTTTCACTTTTGGCAATAATAGTAAACAGGACAAATAGTGACAGGTGTCCTAATCTCCGCCGCAAGAAATTACTGCATTCTGTATTGTTTCAAACTTACCACTGATGTGATTCTTAAAATACATAATCCACTGTCTTAGAGTTGAATCGCCAAACAGGTAGATGAACTTCCATTGCAAGCATGTGCCCAGTTCTTCCAAACTGTCATATTTCATCATACTGCATGCCTTTGGATACCATACATTCTTCATGACATATCCACTGGGATATTCTAACTTCATACCAAGTGTGCATTTTTCTTTTACTTCAGTAACATCTATTAAAAATAAAATTACAAATAGTATTTGTTTCAAAATATGCTTTTGATATGCAAATATATTGATACATATGGTACTCAGGCACACAAAATTGAAATAAAAATCACTGCAGGTTACCAAAAGTAGTATAAAGTGCACCAATCTCTCTCTCATAAGACACTTAAAGGATAAGTTCAACTTTTGGACAAAAATAATAAATGCACATTTTTTTGCAGATAAAAGAATAGCATTTAATATTTTTGTCCAAAGGAGCCTGGAAAGCATTGCACCAGCGATCAGTAGATTTACAGTCAAGCAGATATTCTGACAGGAAGCTTGAATGAACTACAACGGTTCTCCACAGCGCAGTGGTAGTTCATTGAAAACTACAAGCCCACAGCCGCTAAGGCTGCCAGGACGTGAAGGCACTCGTTCACAGAACTTTGTGAATGAGTGAGGTGGCCATGTGGGCGGAGCCCTGCAAAGCAGCCGGCTGTTTTCAAATATGACAGATAGTACGGGGAAACTTCTCCCCGTACTATCTGTCAGAGGGGAGGGGGGGGCAGCGGGCACTGCTGCGGATATGGGAACATGTTACATGTTCCACCCTAAAAATGGGTGGAACATGTAACATGTTCCAAAGTTAAACTTATCCGTTAAAGCATATATAAATCCTAACAACATACTTCTGTCATTTTGTCCCTTTTAGTTTGTTATATACCAGAAGACCACCTTTACAACGAAACACGTAGGACAGAACCTCTTGCTGACGTCATTGCGTAGCAGAAGTGACCCAGAAAGTTACCACTGTGTGCTGACTATGGTGATCTATTAATGCACATTTACTGTTTTTATACATGTGAGCGCAATATCTTGAATAAAGGTGCCACACGATATTTAACACCATGGGAATCATTTTTATGTTTTCTTTCTTTTACTACATGCTGCTGATGACTAGAGGTGATGGGGCTTGTCAGTGGTTCTAATGCACAGAGGAATGGATGCCATTGGTGCCTGATTTCATGTATTGAGCTATTTATGACCACTCTTTAATTAGGGGGTCATCAATATTTGGTAATGTCAGGACTTGTGTCATCACCTGGGTCACTTGTTGGTGGCACTATGGTTCCCAGAGTCAAAAGGCGCAGTTCCGGTGGTCACCAGAAGGTGTTTCCCAGCAGCTGGGCTGTCCGAGTAATTAGGCTGCTGGGAGGTATATAAGTCCTCCCATAACTGAGGTTCAGTGCTTCAGTATTAATCCTGCAAGCCATGTCCCTGCCTGAGCCTGAGCCTGATCCTGAGCCGGAGCCTGAGCCTTGTTCCTGTTCCTGCACCTGAGACCTGTTTCTGTGACCTGCTCCCTGTACCTTGCATCCAGCTCTCCCTGTACCTTGCTCCCTGCTCCTCTTGTTTACTGTCTTAGTCCTGACCTTGCCCTGCTTGTGTGTGCTCTCTCCATTTGTATATAGTTAGCCAGGTTTTCATTTGGTTTGCTGCATTTACACATTTATTTTGTCACTTTAAATTGTTATGGTTGATTGGTGTTGGTGTTGTATAAGTAATATTTATGTTAATAAACTTCATTTAACCTTTCTCAGCCTGGTTCCTGATTTCCTAAGGTGCAGCCCATTGATCTGGTCATCCTTGCTGGACGCCTGTGGTATCCCTAACAGGTAAGCTTACATCTTACCACTATCCTGGTGACGGTTGGAGCTACCTGGCACTTTATTTTTGAAGAAAAGGAATATTCTTTCACATGTTCAAAAAAACCCTTTTTCTATAATTGGGTTTCTGGGAATTTTTGAGTCATTCCAACTTTTGCATGTATATTAGAATATCTGTATAAATTATTTAAGACACCGTTTTTATATTTATTTAATCACATTCTCATGTAATTTTTCAAATATGTATGAGTTTAATGTTCTTTTTATGGAATTATTGAGTAATTTATGAGTGGTGATATTTTCACAGCATTTGACATCACTTGGTCATCATTTAGCAGGGCAACACTTTATGTTTTTAAATATACCATTGAAAGTGCAAAAATACCTTGTCACACAGCCAAAAATCTAGTGATATCCTGTGTCTTCTGCACCCATCAGTGTTTTCTCAAATAATGTTATCAGGAAGTGTGTTAGTACTATTGAACCCCTCCTTTGTTATAGAGAGTGGAGAGAGGGGAAATGTTTGGTAGTTCTAAATACAGTGGTCTCTAAACTGTGGCCCTGGCCAGATGCAGCTCTTTGTTTGCCTTTATCTGGCCTTTGGGACACTTTTTCTCCCACTGAAGCAAGACTATTTTGCCAACTGAAAACAATAGGACCTCATTTCTCCCACTGGTACCAACAATGGGGCACTATTCCTCCCATGATACGAAATGTGGCAATGTTTACTCTCACAGGAGATATTCCAATCCCGCTGGCCCCCCCAAAGTCTGAAGGACAATAAACTGGCCCTTTGTTTAGAAAGTTGGGAGACCCCATTCTAGAACAATTTCAGTCCTAGTGAAATTACAGCTCTGATATTCCACTGATACAATACAATCACCATAAGACTGAAAGTATTTATGCTGGGAACACCAGGTATAAATTTGGGAAAATAAGCCTGAAAAAAGAAAACTAATGCAGCCACAACATCTAAGGACTTGTAAACTGCAATATAGTAAGTATTTGTTATTGGACTGAAATACACTATGTGTGGGGGCTTCACTCATGTATAGTGCTTCCATCAAATTCAGACCAGCCAGGGATGTACAATTAAGTGCTTTTGGCCCACTTTTATTTAAAAAGTAAGTAAAGTTCAATTTTAACACAGATAAAAGGGTTCCCCTCTAGGGGTGTTCAGCATGCCTCTTCAAACGCTACAGAACACAAATGCTTCATTCAGCCTCTTGGCTTACTTTTGTAATGCTGTTGCTCTGATCTTACATTTGTGGCCCTATATGATCCTCCAGACCGTCTCACAAAATTCAGACTTTGCATCTCAGCCTATCTTGCAGGTCCCTGCTGTATTGGCCAGCACTCTGACTTCTGGGCAGGGGACCTCCTGTCTACCAGATGGAGCCCTAAATTACTGCCAGTTCCTTGATTAAAATAGCTGTGCAGACTTGCATAAGCAAGCTGCTGGTCTCCAATAAGACATGGACACAGAGTTAGAGATTTCACCCCCTAGGACTCTTCAAGCCTCCAGGACTCATTACAATCCCATGCATTTACCAATGCTGGAGAAAGCCAGTTTTCTCCACCCTGGAGCCCCTCAATCTTTGTCAATGAAAGCCCCATGTAAAATTGAAGCCATCTAACACAGTAACAAGACACAGCACTGTTTCACAGAGCATAGGTTTGTGGTTTTCATATCAGCATGGTTTGTCAACTTTTCACTGTTTTCTCTTCATTCATCTAACCCAGTGGTGGGCAACATTTTTTTTCAACTGAGCCAAATCTCGCCAAAACCACGATTGAAATTTATTTTGAGAGCCACATTTTTAAAACTGAAAATACATCCCCCATATAGTAATTCATCCCCCATAGTAATTCATCCCCCATATAGTAATTCATCCCCCATAGTAATTCATCCCCCCTATAGTAATTCATCCCCCATATAGTAATTCATCCCCCATATAGTAATTCATCCCCCATAGTAATTCATCCCCCATAGTAATTCATCCCCCATATAGTAATTCATCCCCCATATAGTAATTCATCCCCCATAGTAATTCATCCCCCATATAGTAATTCATCCTCCATAGTAATTCATCCCCCATATAGTAATTCATCCCCCATATAGTAATTCATCCCCCATAGTAATTCATCCCCCATATAGTAATTCATCCCCCATATAGTATTTCATCCCCCATATAGTAATTAATCCCCCATAGTAATTAATCCCCCATATAGTAATTCATCCCCCATAGTAATTCATCCCCCATAGTAATTAATCCCCCATATAGTAATTCATCCCCAATAGTAATTCATCCCCCCTATAGTAATTCATCCCCCATAGTAATTCATCCCCCATATAGTAATTCATCCCCCCTATAGTAATTCATCCCCCCTATAGTAATTCATTCCCCATATTGTGTCAATTCACTTACCTTTGCTCCGCGCGTTCCTCTCGCCGTGTTCCCGCGCCGTTCCGGTCTTCAGGGCGGACTGTGAGAGGAGAGGAGTTCGTCACGCTGCCCCGCCTACATCTTGACAGCCAATGTTTGCCATGCTCCGCGGGCTGGATTAAAAGGTCCGCCGGGCCGTATGCGGGCCGTAGTTTGCCCATTGCTGGGCTAGCTGCAGAGTCCTGACTTTTGGGGCGGCCGCCTGAGAGGAGGGAGGGGAGCGGGCGCCCGGCACACAGAAGAGCCGCATTAATGTGTGTAAAGAGCCGCATGTGGCTCGCGAGCCGCGGCTTGCTGACCCCTGATCTAACCTGTAGCAGAGGGATGACTATATATCAATCCATTCAACACGTGACATGTATCTTATGTGTATTACCAAATCATTCTATCAAGGCAGAATTACATAGACGTGATGATGAAAGTGTATGGAAACCAGCTGGTTAGTGCCACTTTTATCCTACCACAATAATTCACTAGAAATATAAATACATAGAAATTTATAAAAATCATACATTTTTAATAGCAGCGCCCACTGATTACTACTATATTAAATTGTATTGTAATTGTACTGTCTGCCCTTATGTTGTAAAGCACAGAGTAAACTGTTGGTGCTATATAAATCCTATATTATAATAATAATAAAAGTTACAGATGTTCTCTTCATAGTCAGATCCAGAAATGTTGCAGACAGATTTGTGCAGTGATGGATACATTGTCAACTATAATAAAACAGTATCCAGTATTTATGCGCATAATACAGACAGTCCTAGAAATCTCTCACCTTCGCCATGTTTTCCTGGAGGCACTTTATGTAATACAGCCAGGTCGTACTTTTTCAGAAAAAGGAAAATTAGACATCAGATAAAGTGTTACTAGGGTATATAGAGTTGTATGTTCAATCGCCATAATTTTACAGTACTTACTGTTGCTGCAGGATAACACATTGATAGCTTGAAAGTCGTTTGGAATTTCAACTCTGATGTTAGACCTTAAAATCAACACCAAAAATAATTGGTAGATAAATTAACCATAAAACATTTAATTTGCATTAAATTTGGGTTCCATACTTTTAAAATGAGTTTAACTTAAACATGATCTCTAGGCTTCTGGTGCTTCTGAAGCAACGAACATCATAAGAAGATCAAATATATTGAAAATAATAATATTGTAGTGCTCTGCTTTTATTGTCTAGCCATCATACCTCAACTCCACAAAATATGTAAAAAAATATAAAAAATATTAATGCATAACTCTAATTCTTATTACATTTTTTATGTTTCTTTTTTATTTTAATTTTGTGTATTTGAGATATTAAGGGTAGACATTGAAAGGGCACTACTACACTATTATTATTTTGAATATTTTGGTTGATGTGGGAACACATTAAAGGTGTTAGCAGCAACCCACAACACTTATTGCACACTTTATTTCATTGATGAAATTTAAATTTTGTCAAGCTTTTCATGCTGAAGCTTCAATATATGACCAACATAAAAAAAAGTTTATCTCCAACCAACATTTTTTTTATATATTTTAGACAGTCTAATGAAAGTCTATGACCTCTGTCAGGTTGTTATTGTTTTCTGAGGCCTCCTTGGAAAAAGTTATCTACACCATCTGTTCAGGTGACATCACCAGAATGTAATTAAGGGTAAATATGCAACAGGGACACAGACAGCAATGCAAACCTACCAGGGTTCTCAGCTTTTCCCTACTGCAATGAACAAAAAGTGTTTTTATTGCCATATGTCTCCCTGTTAGAGATATTCCCTCACTTCCTGTCATTTTTACAACAATTCTTACAAGGATAAGTGAAGGGGAATCTCCCCAATGGAGTCAGTAACAGAAGTAAAAACCTGACAGAAGTTCTTACCCTTCCCCACTCTACAACTAAAAAAGAGAAAAAAACATAGCTTGAGATACACTTTAAAGTGGTTGTAAACCTCAGACATGAAACATGAACAAAGCATACCCCTCTATTGTGTACACTTGTCTCATTTATGAGCACTAAGTGTCATTTCTGTCTGCTGCTTCATTTCTCTGCTATCAGTATGAATCACTTCTGACAAGGTTTCCTGACACCTAGAGAAAAATGGTGATGGGGAGGGACTTCCAGCAGATTGACAGCCTCACCTCTGTTCCTGTGAGCTATGTGGAGGGGTGTGTGTCTCTTCCCTCCAATCAGCTTTCATAACGCATCTCACTGAGCTCTGCAGTGTTATTTCACCACTCCACCCCCTTTTTTCATAAACTCTCAGACCAGCTTTAAAAATTAATCACTGTGAATGGATGTAGAGAAGAGAAGACTGCAGCTAGACAGGTACAACTTATGTAGGAGGATTTGTTTCATCTCTGTGTATCACCTGAGGCCATTCACTTTACTGAGTATATGTAAGGGTTTACAACCACATTAACCTCCCTAGTGGTATTCCCGAGTGTAGCTCGGGGTAAAGTTTCTGTACCAAAAGCGGTAACCCCGAGCTACACTTGGGCTTACCATGCGGCGCTGCATAGGGAGTCCCTTCAGAGCTTACCTTGTCCTTCGCTCCTGCGATGTGTCCCCTGCAGCATCCCCGGCCATCTCCTCCAGCTGATGCCAGCATCCGGCTTCTGTGTTCCGATCCCTGTGATGCCGGGATGTACGGGCGCCGCTGGCGGCGGGAAATTTGAAAATTTTTTAAAAATGTCATTTTTTTCAAAACAAATTTTACATAGTAAAACCTTGCTGTTTCAAACCATTTCACATACATTTTGTCCCTAGTGTTTTGTCCTGTCCCCTGTTTGCATTTTGACTGTTCTTTCTGCCTGAAAACTTAGAAAAGTCCATGGCGTCCAAAAAGCACCCCTTTAGGTCAAAAGCGGGTTTAGATCAGCTAGAGAACAGCGACAGTAAATCAGAACCACTTGCAGAATTGAGTGATAATGATTCGTGGAGAAATTCGTCATCAGACACTGAAAACAATTTTGCGACTTTGCTCAGTGATGTGCGAACTTGGTGCAATATTTCAAATTTCAGTGTTTTTGATTTGATTATATTATTGAATTAAATGTATTATTATTGTATTATTATTTTTTATGATTATTTATTAAATTATAATTTATGATTTTGTGTTTCAAATTTTATCATACCCGGGATGTTTAATAGACTCTTGTTTCAGTGAGTTATTCCTAAATATTACAGCCGACAATATAAAAACTACATATTTCCATGCAAAATAATGGTACCGCTTTCAGCACCAAAAATCTGAAATAATCATACTGCCAGGGAGGTTAAGATAACAACAGAAATATTTACATATGTATTTACGAGTGGCGTCAAACCGGGTCAAAAAGAAAACATTTCAAGGAGTGGAAACTGCATTTATTTTTCAACATAATCCCCTGCTACAGCTTGCTTCACTTTGTCATTATTGTGTTCACCATTTCCACAGAAAGATTTGTTTCTTGTGCAGTTTCACGACAGACTATTATCAAGGATAAGGCAATCCACGCGAATGTTCACGGGAATGACTGCTGTGGGCTGGGAACCACCACGGCCGGGATGGTCACTGATGGACGTATGGCCATGTTTGAGTTGTTTATGGCCTGGGACATGTGCGCTGCCTATCAGTAATAGGACACACTTGCCTCTTACTACTGCGTGTAGTACCGCCATGATAGAATTCCTGTTTATACCTGAAAAAAGTCCCGGTTTTGACTTGAACGCCCCTTATAGATACAGTAAAATAACTTAAAGCAGAGGTCCAGTGAGTATTAAAAAAAATTTAAGTCAGCAGCTACAAAAACTCTAGCTGCTGTCATTTAAAAAAAGGACACTCACCTGTCCCTCGATCCTCAGACCGACCAGACCACAGTTTGTGGCTTCACAGCCAGGTGTCCACTGCACATACGCGAGTAGCGCTGCGCTTTGTGAATGGTCTCATAGTCTTCTGGGACCTGTCACGTGTCCCCGAAGACAACGGGGAGGGAGAGGGGACAACTTCAATTTCTGATCACCTAGGCGAGGGTGAGACCTTAAAGCGGAACTTCCCCTTTTGGGTGGAGCTCCACTTTAATTACAGTATGTGTGTTTCTCAAGTCCTTGCTGACCAAGATCACTCTTACTTAATTATACTACTTTTCTATGAAATTCATTCATCTCTTGCAGTTTCTACATAAATAAACTTTCTTCTTGTGACACTTTAGCCCGCAATAAGATGGTTTTCCAGATAAACCCCAAAATGTTTTGGGTGGATGTTACAGAAATAAAGGATAATATTTAGACGGATATCCAGGGCTTGGCATACCCTTTCATTCATCCTTTGCAAGCTATAAAAACTTGACAGGGATTCTAATATTATAAACTTTCCTACTCTAATCATGAATTGCAAAAAAAAAACGAATCATTTTGGCTAAACACAATTAAATGAACCAGTATAAGTTTATCATTCACTTACATGTCAAATAAACTAGACTCAAACTCAGTACATAGAGTCTTGTCATGTCTCCACCAGCTCTTCATATCAGTAAGAGAGTCACAGTCAAAATTGTTTGGTTTGACACAATAAAAATATTCTTCATCTCTCTGGTCTCCATATTCACAAAGCTCTTGTGTTTTGTTTAGCTCAAATCCACATACTACCTCTTGTACTTCTTGTTGTCTTGTAAACTTTCCCAAATGGTCTACATATCCATGCCATTGATTTCGAAAGCGCCAAAGAGCTGATGATGCTTCACTTGGGTGCATGATAAATATAGAAATAGTAACATTACCTTCCCAGAACAATATGAAATGGACATGATATGTCCCATTCTGAAAATCCTCAATTCTGCCAGAAGCTGCTGCTCCAAGCTCTGATGTAAACATTCTTGCCCTTAAATAGTCTCCTCCATATGTCTTCTTGCTTCCATTGTAGTCAAACATTTGAACTTGTACTGTTAAATGGTCTCCAACACAATAGCTGCTCTTTGGATTTCTTAGGAAGACTTTACTGTTTTTAGCACTGGTTGATTTTTCTTTAATTTTAACAGTAGTTTTAGGGAATTTTTGATTTATTTGATTTAAAATGCTGTTTATTTCCAGTTCAAGTTTTGAAGCTGGTGCCACTGTTGGTTCTGGTAATATGTCAGAGACATCTTGCTTCAACCACTTCAAACAAAATAGAAGAAACATATTAAAACCAGAATTCAACATTACCAATGTGTTATATTTATACAGTAGCTTGTACTTTAATTGGTATTAAGAATCATTAATCAGGAAGC
This sequence comes from Staurois parvus, assembly GCF_062004578.1. Taxonomy (NCBI): domain Eukaryota; kingdom Metazoa; phylum Chordata; class Amphibia; order Anura; family Ranidae; genus Staurois; species Staurois parvus. Next base: position 6,985,679 of record NW_028318167.1, on the reverse strand, counting down.
TAACCTTTAAATAGGAGCAGCACCAAGTTTGCTAACAGCAAGCAATTGCCATGGAAGAGAACCAAGCCTCATTTATTTTAGTTCAGCCATACAAAAAATACGCTAGTAACAAAAAGAGTGAGGAGGAAGGCAGTTAATCTTCCTTTCCACAGGTTTAACAGTTAAGCGTATAGGCAGGAAAAGGAGCCATTTTATGGTCCTTCAGAATTTACAGGGGCTGGACTACAGTCAGTGGGAATAGAAAATGTCCTGACATCCAATGGGAGTAAACACTGCTCTATCTTTCACATCAGTGGGAAGACTAATGCCCCATCATTGGTGTCAGTGGGAGGAATAGTGCCCCATGGTTGGTGTCAACAGAAGGAATTCTGCCCCATCATTGAGGCAAGAGGGAGGAATGCTGCCCCATCCTTGATGTCAATGGAAGGAATTCTGCTCCATTGTTGGTGTCAGTGGGAGGAATAGTGCCCGAGCTTTGGTGCTCATGGGAGGAATTGTGCCCTTTCGTTGTTTTCAGTAGGAGGAATAGCGCCCCCTACGTTGGTGTCAGTGGAAGGAATAGTGCCCTACTGTTAGTGTCAGTGACTGAAATTATGCCCCATTGTTGGTGTTAGATGAAATAGTTCCCCAAGGGCCAGACAAAAGGTTAGCAAAGTGTCACATCCGGCCCCTGGGCCACAGTTTGGAGAACACTGGTTTAGATCCAGCAAGCCAGGTCCATTCTGGTGGGGCTCTGCAATAGGTTTCTATATTTAAACTGCTGCAAACTCTTTGTTAATTAGGCACAGGGCCATGCTAGTATTTATTTCACCCTAAAACTGGTGCCAGTGGTGCAGATAGATCTAAAACAGACACACACACACCATGCAATTGCTTCTTGTGCCATTGTAATGGTGCAGGAAACTTTGTTAAATACCCATTGAGTCTACATTTTTGGCAGATCTTGTAACAATGTATCTGACAATTGCATTTAACATATTGACTGCCAAGGACATATTATAAACATTATGGTTGCACCCCTTCTAGCTTAGTCAATGACATATCGAATATGGTATGGCAATCAAAGCAGTTGCAACAAACTTTCCACTGCAGTAACAATGATGGGTCTATTTTAGATATTACATTGGCCTGTCCACTGCATGTACAAATGATTCAGGAAGCTACTAGGCTAGCTAGCATTCTCTATACACAACTGTTTGGCCATGGGTTCAGCTCCTGTGCATTTGAAAGGATTGCTCCATTTTCATTTCACATATTTTGATGAACATGAACCTCACTTAGAGTGGTTGTCAGGCTCAGTTCACACTATTGTGGGCCGTGCAGCCTGTGTTTGAGTTTCCTTTACAAAAAAGGTGCATGCACCTTTTTAAAAATGAAACTGCAGGAAAACCTCATGGTCTTTTTGACCATGCAGTTTCCTTGTGGTTCCCGCACTCGCAAATGTGCTGCGGGCTGACATGTGTGAGGTTGGCATTCAGAATGAATGGCATCCACGTGCATCTCATAACAGTAGTGCGATTCGGCTGTGGTTGGTTGTAGGTGTGGGAATAGATGTGATTCCCACAATCAGCTCGCATAGTGTGAACACAAAAAGCTGAAGGTTTTTTTACCCTAATGCATTCTCTGCATTAAGGTAAAAAACCTTCTTCTTCCAGTTCCCCAGCCCTCCACCCCTTTTACTTACCTCAGCGTGATCTCCATCCAGGGTTAAGCATGAGAACAGCATCTCTCTTGGCTCTCTCCCTCCCCATAGGCTCAAAAAGAGCAGCGGAAACCATTCACTTGCTTTGGACATTATTACTGAAATTTTATAGATAGAGAACTCCTATCCTCATACTGATTAGTGGTTCCAAATGATTAAAAACTACTGCAGTAGGGAACAGACACAAAAAGATACTCTCAGCATCTTTCCAAATAACTGTTCTGTTTATTCAGTGCATTTGAAGTTTTTTCTATGATTACATAGGTATCACATTAATATTACAATTGTACTTTTATGGTAACAAGGTGCGTTACATAGGCAGGCTAATTTCTAATCAGGACTTATTCGTGCCGTGTGCACAATGAGTGCAGTGTACAATACATAGGCAAAGCACACAAAACAGAATACAAGTTTATACATAATTTACAAATTTCCTTTACAATCTCCCCTCTTTTGATCAATATTTTACATTTTGATCACAGACCACACCTCGGATCACCTTTAACCTGGAATCATCTTACATTTAGGTGGAACTAGTCCTGGCCTAGGAGGAAAACTCCACTGGGGAGAATCTAATAGAGAAGCTAATAGCTATATCAATATAAAATTACCTTTTATTGTAACTAAAGCATACATAAAAAACATGATTGATAAAAAAAATATTTACAGAATAATTGGCTGTACACTCAGCTCCTGTGGCCGGAGTGGCCTTGTATCTGAATTGTGGACATGCTGACTTACCAGCATAGTTAAAAACAGAGAATTCTACATAAAATGGAAGACATATAAAAGACAATATGACTTCAACATGGACGAACTACTTTTCAAATCACATTAAATATACATATATCCTTTATTAATATATTTATTTAAATATTTGAATAAATAGTACCCCAAACTCTGATTCCAAATTTAAACACAGAAATACTTTCATTTAGTAATTTTTGTAGTGTCTGGTGTGGATCCAGGCGACTTTTCCTGCAAGTTGTGTAAATTGGACATGAAATAGAAGCTGTATTGTGTCTCCAACCATTTCATATATACAGTGTGTGTGTGTGTGTATGTATGTGTATATATATATTTAGTTAGTTTGTCAAAAACCTTAAGAGATCAGCAATTTTCTCTGGGGTCCAAGTAGAGGACTTCAGCTGCTGAGAAAAATAGAAGCAAGTGACACTTCCAAACAAAATCTCATTGGGAGAGAGTCCACATATCTCCTTAGAGTATTATAAAATATGAAGACATTCAGGCCATAGTTTTCTAGTTTCTGACGTCCACTTAGTTACTCTACTTTCTCCATTACATAGTAGATGGTAGGGGCTGTAAAATAAAACCTCAAAGTTCTTGTAAGACCTCTCCTATAAAATGAGTTTCTCTGTTATTCTCTCTAGCTTCTGGGGCTCTTTACTTACAAACTACTTCTGACAAAACTCTTTACTTTGTCCTATCTAGTAGCATATGCCACTGGCCAAACTTCTGGCCATTCAGAAAACATGTCCATACAGACCAGTGCATACTTTTAAGATCCTGACTTGGACATCTGGATATATCCTTTTGTAATCTCTGGAAGGGATGTTCACTCTTTGATAAAACCTTTGGGAACAGGTAAAACAAGAAGCGGTATATTAAAAACCAACAGTGGTGAACCCTGGCGCTTTTAAATGCTCACTTACTAAGGCAGCCATAACTGCTTCTGACTGATGGCAAAGTCCAGGGCCCTGATTTACTAATGTATATAGACGGCGCCTAGGCACATTTCTGTGGGCTAACGTCTACTTTTTTCATTAGAATCCATCTACTTTTAGACAGCAAAGACATTTACTAAAGAAAGCGTCTAACAAATAGATGCAAAAGCAAATTTACTAACTTGGCACAATACAGGAATCCGTCTAAAAAAACAGACGTCCTAGAAGCACGTCTAACAAAACCACGTACCCCATACTCATTCACATGGGGGGGGCGGAATCTGGGGGCCCCTTGTTAAAGGGGGCTTCCAGATTCCGATAAGCCCCCCCACCCACAGACCCCCACAACCACCGGCCAGGGTTTGGTATGGATGGGAGGGGGGACCCCACGCCGTTTTTTTTCTTTTCTATAATTGCAGACCTTTATATTTAGATTCAGTTGTCAAAATATATATTATCTAGATCTTCGAAATATGTAAAACCATTACAGAAATCATTATAAAGATAAGAAACAAAAATAGGATCAATAGAACTAAGGAAATCAAATTAGAATTCATAAAGCTATGCCTAGCTACAAAGTGTACTTTTCGTCAAACACAGTAGATGGGCTCGAATGCCGTCTTGCAGAGGACTTCACACAGAGATTTACTATTAAACAGCGTCTAAGAAGAAAGCGCCGACAGCAGACGGCTAAATTGTGTCCTGAACAGGCGCATTTATATCCGTGCATAGACGTTGGAAAAGCATCTAGTTGTTGATTGTCATGAATTCCCTTAAACTATTTTTTACCCATCGAAAAATTTTTGTAAATGTAATATATTATTTAAAGTGAAATCCAGATATTTGGGAAAGCAAATTTCAATGTGAACATGTTTATACAGTGATTTTTCGTTTTGTTAAATGTGCTTCTAGCACATCTGTTTTTTAGACTGATTCCTGTATTGTGCCTATTAGTAAATTTGCTTTAGAATCTACTAGTTAGACTCTTTCTTTAGTAAATGTCTTTGCCATCTAAAAGTAGATGAATTTCAGTGAAAAGTAGACTTTAGCACACGGAAATGTGCCTAGACTCTGTCTAGGCACACTAGTAAATCAGGGCCTTTAGGTTAATTTAGAATTAAACTGCACATTTACACATGGCCATGTGTAATCACTGCAGCTTGCAATAGCGAAGAACACCATGCTGCAATTTTCATACTGACTTGCATTAACAAGGTAAAAATCATACCACCTGGAAAAAATGTTTACCTACGCTATCTGTAATTTTTTGTAGGCTTCCTTTTTCTTTGAATCATTGATTATGGCAAGAGCAAAAAAGCCAGCAATAGATGAATCAAATCAATCAATCAATCAATCTATGGGCAGGCTGGTTGTACTGAAGTCGATCCATCGATCAACTTCAATACAACCAGCCTGTTGGCAGGCAAGAGCAAAAAAGCCAGCAATAGATGAATCCATTTGATCCATCTATGGGCAGGCTGGTTATACTGAAGTTGATCCATTGGTCAATTTCAATACAACCAGCCTGTTACAATAGTGACTGACTGTGTTGATGGAGGAATCAAGCGATTTTCTTTCCTGCAACCCATGGTTGTTAGAAAGAAAATCACATCATCTATGGCTTGTTAGGGATCTCTACAATTGCTGCATATGCAGAACAATTTTAGTCTCAGCAATCACCCCTCCTATTCTTAACGCTGACACGGACTGTTCACTCAGATTCCTATACTCACAAAATAACCACCATCTTTGCAAATAATAGTAATTAGAGATGCACCAATACTGATACCAGTATCTGTGCCAATACTAAGTATTTTCATGAGTACTTGCATGGCATGGAAGCTATCAGCCTGTGGCACTGCTGAGGTGTTATGGAAGAGCAGGATGCTTTAATAGCAGCCTTCAGCTCTTCTGCATTGTTCGGTCTCATGTCTCTCATCTTTCTCTTGGCAATGCCCCATAGATTCTCTATGGGGTTCAGGTCAGGCAAATTTGCTGGCCAATCAAGCAAAGTAATCCCACGGTCATTGAACCAGGTTTTGGTGCTTTTGGCAGTGTGGGCAGGTGCCAAGTCCTGCTGGAAAATGAAGTCAGCATCCCCATAAAGCTCGTCTGCGGAAGGAAGCATGAAGCACTCCAAAATCTCCTGGTAGATGGCTGCATTGATCCTGGACTTAATGAACTACAGTGGACCAACACCAGCAGATGACATGGCTCCCCAAATCAACACAGACTGTGGAAACTTCACACTGGACTTCAAGCATCTTGCAGTGTGTGCCTCTCCATTCTTCCTGCATACTCTGGGTCGTTTGGTTTCCAAATGAGATGTAAAAGGTGCTCTCATCAGAAAAGAGGACTTTGAACCACTGAGAAACAGACCAGGTCTGTTTTTCTTTAGCCCAGGTAACACGCTTCTGACATTGTTTGTTGTTCAGGAGCTGCTTGACAAGAGGAATACGACATTTGAAGCCCATGTCCAGGATCCGTTTGTATGTGGTGGCTCTTGATGCACTGACTCCAGCCTCAGTCGACTCCTTGTGAAAGTCCCCAACACTTTTGAATGGCCTTTTCCTGACAATCCTCTCCAGGCTGCGGTCATCCCTGCTGCTTTTTCTTCCACACTTTTCCCTTCCACATAATTTTCTATTAATGTGCTTTGATACAGCACTTTGGGAACATCCAACTTCTTTTGCAATTACCTTTTGAGGCTTTCCCTCCTTATGGAGGGTGTCAATAATGGTTTTCTGTACAACTGTCAGGTCAGCAGTCTTTCCCATGATTGTGATTCCTACTGAACCAGACTGAGAGACCATTTAAAGGCTCAGGAACCCTTTGCAGGTGTTATGGCTTAATTAGCTGATTAGAGTGGGACACTTTGAGCCTAGAATATTGCACCTTTTCACAATATTCTAATTTTCTGAGATTGTGGATTTGGGGTTTTCACGAGCTATAAGCCATAATCATCACAATTATGACAAATCACGGCTTGAACTATCTTGCTTTGCATGTAATGAGTCTATCTCATATATTAGTTTCACCTTTTAAGTTGCATTACTGAAATAAATTAACTTTTGCACGATATTCTAATTTTTTGAGTTTCACCTGTATGTATGTATGTATGTATATATATATATATATATATATATATATATATATATATATATATATAGTGACTCTTCTCAGATTTATTATTCATTGCTCACATTGATTCTTTAGGATTTTTTCCACTTGCTACCCCAATATTCAATATCGATGATAGTAGAAGTCCTCCTGCGCTTGGATGAACCTGTGGCTAAAGCTGCTAGCACCTAACCATATACCAAAAAATAGTCAATCTAAAGTGTAAAATGTGGGGGGAGCATGCGCGGCCGGCTCCTGGATGGACGCGTGATAAGCACCGCTCCGTCCACCTGCCAGAGCTGACACGCCACACACCCGCACTGAGGGTCACCGCTACCACAGGGAGAGAGATAAGAGATGTACACACCTCAGCAACCATGCCTCGCCACCGCAAAACCCCTGGACCACCAGGGAAACTCACTCACTTTTTCCTTCCTGTCACGGCTGGAATCCAAGATGGCGCCGGCTACAGCACAGACGATCACAGCAGCCATGAGAGGGATCACACAGCTCAGCCCACAGATGCCAGGCTGTGATACCCACTATACCCTGGAGACCCTGGTGAGTCTTCTCCTCCTCTGTCCCCCACTACACGCAGCCCAGCCAAATCCAAGCCACGTTTGGACATAGACCCCGCAGCTGACTACCAGGCCCTCAGCCAGCCACCTCCTCACTTCAACACTGACATGCCAGTGATAGAATCATTCCCTGCATCAGACCAGCCTCTCACAGAAATATGCATGAAAAACATGCTACTATCGCTCAGACAGACCCTACATAGCGACCTAACGTCATCACTAGATCAGATTACGTCCGTGGTCCAAAAGCAAGAACATAGATTACACCATATTGAATCCAGAATGGAAGAAATAATTATAGCGCATAATGACCTGATTGAAGCACATACTGATCACACATCGGACATCGAACAAATAAATCTGAAACTAGCGGATCTAGAAGATAGATCACAACGCAACAACATCAAGTTCAGAGGTATCCCTGAAAATGTCCCTAATGAGGCGCTACTATCTTATATACAGCAGTATATAAAATATCTCATCCCATCTCTCTCAGATTTGGAATTAGCAATAGACAGAGCTCACCGACTACCTAAACCATCATTTCTGTCAGCAACAATCCCGAGAGATGTTCTGGCACGTATACATTTTTATCACATTAAAGAAAAAATTATGTCGGCAGCCAGAAATCCGCTTTCCCTCTCGCCATCGCACGCAAATATCCGGCTATTTGCTGACCTATCAAAGGCCACGGTCCTTAACCGTAAAAAGATGATTACTATCACCAAAGCTTTACGAAACCACAGTATAAGCTATCAATGGGGGTTCCCAACTAAACCTACCGTTAAGCAACACGGTAGAATTTTCACAATCAAAAACCTTGAAGCGGGCTTGGATTTACTAAAGGCATGGAACATACTGCCTGCAGATCCTCCACATTCCACCACTAACAATATCCAACAAATGAAGGTAGAATGACTGACTCAGCACTCCTTCTATATATTTCCAATGTTCCACCTCGGGTGCTATACCCCACTCTACTACTCTCTGGCAATCGGCCCTGTTTAGAAAATGTTTTTGTTACCAGAAAATGTTTGGCATGACCTTTTTTACGGTCAAAGCCTCTTCAAACCCCCCAATTTTGAAGTAGCTCATCTTGCTACTTGTGTCACTTGCGTCTTCCGCAAGTTTTTTTTATCTTCTTTTTCCTTCCTCCCCCCCCTCTTCCACTGACTTCTTCATCTGAAATCTACAAAACATCGTAGAATACTCATCCTGACTCATCGATTGAGCCAAGACCGCACCTCCAAGACATCAGAATTTGCCTCTTCACAGCTTCAACCATCCAACCACGCTTTTCTCAACCAACATCTCAACCTTTCTACTAACCAAACCTCAGATCTACATTATGATTAATATTACATCACTCAAAGTTCGTGGCTTAAATTCGCCCTTCAAGAGATCGATGCTTCAAAAGGAAAAGCGAACATTTCAAGCCGACATTCTCTTCTTACAAGAAACACATTTCGTAACAACCAAGACCCCCAAACTACAATTACACCTATTCTTACACATCTTTATGGCTACCAATTAAAGAAAAAAAACGGTGTCATCACAGCTATAAAGGACTCTGCTCAGTTCTGTTATATATCTGAAATAGCTGACCCACAAGGTCGATACCATATTTTAATTTGCCACATAAACGACATTCCCTACACTCTAGTGAATGTTTATGGCCCCAACAATAATCAGATGTAATTCTATCACAAGCTTTATGCCACCATTTCTGGTCAAAAACAAGGCAGACTTCTCATTGGTGGAGACTTCAACGTGATTGGCAACCCTCTTCTAGACTCGTCTTCCAACTAACGATCCCCCAAACAAATTTTCAATCGATTCCTAAACGACCATGACCTCTATGATATCTGGAGATGCCAACACAGCGACGGGAAAGATTACACCTACTTCTCCCCTTCTCACCTGTCCTACTCCAGGATTGACTTTTTTTATCACAGATAAATGGACACTACAACTTGTAATGTCATCCAAAATCGGAACCATAACCTGGTCAGACCACGCTCCAATCAACATAACCTTAAATGACAATTAACACTCTGCAATTCCTCCCATCTGGAGACTGAACTCTACAATTCTAAAGAACCCAGAAAACCAAAAATACCTACTAGAAGCCCACAACCTCTTCTTCGATTGTAATGATACACTGGACATATCTATAACCACTCTATGGCCCGCTTACAAAGCTTACATGAGAGGTATCCTCATACAACTAAATTCCCGAATCAATAAACAACGATCCCAACAAATTGACCAACTTCTAAACTCCATAAAAATAAATGAAGAAATTAACAAAAAAAACCCAAATGCCTTCACTTCTAAATGCCTAACAGCAGATAGAAATAAACTCTGACTACTATTACTCCACAAATATCACCTCAACCTTCAAAAGACAAAATCACAATTCTATTCCCTGGGTAATAAAGCAAATTCACTTCTCACAAAAATAATTAAACAAAGACGGCTCAAATCCAAGATCACTCTAATTCAACACCCTACCACTCAAACTTCAATTACAAATTATTATCAAACCCTATATAATTTTAAAGATGATCCGGACACAACCCAACCGACAACCACATCCATACTTAAGTTCCTAGCAACCGTTAATCTTCCCCAACTCACTCCTACACAACTCACATCTATATCTGCACCGATATCTCCTGCAGAAATAGAGAAAACCATAAAAACATTACCTCTTAATAAATCTCCGGGAAATGATGGTTTCATGGACGAGTACTATAAAATATTCGCTCCCAATCTTGCACCACGTTTATCCGTTCTTTTCAACCAAGCCCCCTCCACAGGGCAATTCCCCAATGAAATGCTACAATCTATAACAACTATCCCCAAACCCGGTAAAAACCCCCAAGTGGTCCAGAATTACAGACCAATTTCACTACTGAACACAGACATCAAACTCTACGCCAAAATAATTGCCCAGAGATTGCTTACCCACCTCCCTACATTAATCCATCCAGACCAAGTGGGATTTATCCCTGGTAGACAAGCACCAGATGCATCCAGAAGACATATCACTTCTACATAAACTTGAAACCACTAGACAACCCTCCTTACTCCTATCTCTAGATGCTGAAAAAGCATTCGACCGAATACATTGGCAATTCATGAAACTCACACTTCAAAAATTTGGTATCACAGACTGGATGCTATCGGAAATTCTATCCCTTTACTCCAACCCTTCAGCCAGAGTACTAACTAACGGCACACTCTCCCAAACCTTCCATATATCCAATGGCACTAGACAAGGCTGCCCCCTATCTCCCATCATCTTTACTTTACTCATCGAACCCCTAGCATCCAAACTCAGAGATGACCCAACATTTACAGGCATTACACACCTCAAAAAAGAACACAAAATTAGCCTTTTTGCGGACATCATTCTGATGAGTACCAATCCCTACAAATCACTCCAAACGATTCGTACACATCTACACAACTACTCAGAAGTCTCATATTATAAACTCAACGAGCCCAAATCCTCTATACTAAATCTCTACACATCAGAGAAGACCCAAAAACTACTAACCAAACATTTCCCTTTCTCCTGGGAACACCATAGCATCCTTTACTTGGGGATCAAACTCACCACTACAACTGACCAACTATACGCCTCTAACCATAAAATACTACTTGAATCCATCCCACAGGAACTCAAAATTCTTCGCTCATCAACTCTATCGACATTGGGGAGAGTGGAAACTTTAAAAATGTGCATATTACCCAAGATCCTCTACATATTCTGCACTCTTCCCATCCCAGTCCTCAATATCTTCTTCTCCAAATTACAAGAATTCTTGCCAAATTCATGTGGAACTCAAAAAAACCCAAATGCACTACAAACCTATTAATACGCCCAACCTATAAAGGAGGAGCAGGCCTCCCTAATTTAAAATCATACTATAATGCCTCGCTTTTAGATCAGATTTATTTCTGGTGGCACCCAACTACTGAAAAAACATGGACTACCATGGAAACTCTCCCACATCTTCCGCCTACACCCGATAAAATTCTGTTCCTTCCACAAGCCTCTCAACACCAACTCATACCCAACCATCCATGTATACAAGCCTCCCTCCAAGCCTGGTATGATCTTTTAATCTTTTAACATTCAACCAGATACCAAACTAATTCCTACCCCAATTACACTTCATTATTCCCTCCTTAAACCTACTACAATGGGAAAAACAAGGCATCTCACACATTCGAGACATCTATACAAACAATAAATTGGACTCCTTCTCAACCCTCCAAGAAAAATTTTATCTCCCTAGCATGGAATCCTTCACTTACATGCGAATAGCGCACTCCCTACAAAAAATGAACATTTTGCATACATTGGCAATACCTACTATTACACTCAACTTCCTACAAAAACCATATTACCCAAAGAAAGGAATTCAACCTTTTATTTACTCATAGCCAATGCTCAGTTCACTCTAAAAACTACTTCTCTATCCAACTGGGAAATAACTCTCACACTACCGATACAACCACACACATGGGAAAGAACCTTCACTATCACCCACAAAGCCTCCAGATGCAGTTCCCACTGGGAATCATATATGAAAATTTTACACCAATGGTACCTAACACCTCCTAAACTCTGTTTATACTACTCTTAACATTCTCCCAACTGTTGGAGACAATGCAGAGAAATAGGATCAACTTTCCACATAATGTGGACATGTAAATCTCTCAAATCTTACTGGAACAAAGTTTTCCAATTGCTTTCTTCAATCACTGGAACCCCAGTGACCCCAAACCCAGCTCTCGCACTCCTACACATAGGAATTGACAAATTCCCTGCAGACTACCGCACCATCATCATCCATACATTAGCAGCTGCCAAAACCAACATCGCTAAATTGTGGAAATCATCCAAAACTCCTTCTCTCTCAGCTCTCCTTACTGACCTTAACTTCCAATGCGAGATGGAAAAAGGTCAGCCTTTCACAATTCCTCCTATCAAAAATTCAAATACCAATGGTCTCGATGGTTACAGAACCCCAACTGTACTATAAATTCATATCCATATAACCATATCATTCTAAAACCTATGCAATTGACGGTGTCTAGTTTCCCCCCCCTCCCCCTTCCCTTCTCCTGTCCCTTACCCACTTTATATACAATATTTTACCTAACCCTGGTTCACATCACACCAAGCATACCTCTCAGGTAAACAAAACCTACGTTTATGCTGTCCCTAGCCAATTGGTGGGGAATCTACTATGTATATACCTTGTTGTACTTAATGTGAACCACACTAACGTACCATATCTTGTTCTGTTGAAAATTTTTCAATAAAAATATTTAAATATAAAGTGTAAAATGTGGTGCTGCACTAATATGTGCAACATCCGGCGTCTTGGCGCAACTTCTGGTGTGGACGCCATCTGGGAACTCCTATCCAGATCAATGTAAAGTACACCCACAGCATGTGGGTATGTACAAAAGGCTTGTTATTTTAGAAAAAATGTGAGTGGGATTTGTAAATCTTCTATCTATTGAGTCATTAAAACGTTAATACACCATGGGAGCATTTTGTATTCTCTTTTTGGTCGAATGAGGAGCTATCACTTCTAGGACCACTGTGAGGAGGTTACATGCGGGACCTTGACCACCACTGAGGGAACTGACACAGCGGTGGACCTGACATCCGTTTGGAGAGATTCCGGGTTCCAGACCGGAGGTGTTTGATTATTATAAGGTATTTTGACCCTGCGGGGTCACCGCATGGAGGTGAGGGGCCATTGCACCTAGAGTGGGATTTATAGTATCCTGTTGCACATTTATGGTGATTACAGGACTATAGAACACCTCCACCGTTTGGATGGTTCTGGATATTTTCTATGAATTGGATATTTATTTCACCTTTGTGACTATTTAGGACACAATATTAATTTTGTGTTTCTGATTTTTTGTTCATGTTGGTTGGTTGATTAGCCACGGTTTATTTATATTTGTGGATATATGGAGTGTGAGGCACTGTTTGGCGTCACTTATTTCCATGCTTCTTTAGAACCCCCATTTGGGGTTATTGATCACCTCATTATTTATAGGCACTACAGCCTATTTTTTTTTTTTTTTTTGTTCACTTATCCCCGGTAAGGGGGTCACAATTTTGTGTATTTAGTGATTGTTAGTGATTTACAGGTGGGGAGCCTGATTCCTCTTTTTTTCACATTTACCATAATTTGTGGTTTCACAGATTCACTTTGTTTTATATCCCTCAGTGGGATCACTTTTAATGTTTTTATTCACCAGTTGACCTTGGGCATGTAGGTTATACATTTGTTTACATACTGATTCCTCTTTCCTTTTTCTTATGTTTAGCACAATTAGTGGATTCACTTCGTGTCTTATCCCTTAGTGGGATCACTGTCATTTCTCTTAATCAGTTGGTCTTAGGCATGTAAGATATACATGCATTTATGTCACTACATGGTATCTATTTACTGGTGTTGTTTAGTAGGTGCTTATTTAACCCATTTAGGAGAAGTGTTGCAGGTGTTTATTTTTGGATTTATTTCACTTATGGTGTTGATTTAATTTAATGAGTCAATATAATATTCATTTATAGGGGGGTATTGTTCACTCTTTTATATATATTGTTCAACACTTTATTCACATTGTGATCACTGTATAGTTTATTTATTAGCGCAGCACCACATTTTACACATTCAGTATTGATGATTTCATGAGGGAAGTGCAAAGAAGTATCCATCTAAAGTTATGTCACTATTGGAAAACAGCAAAGAATTGAAATTGTGAAGATAGAATCACTCAGGATACTATGAAAGTGGACGCTCCATACATCACTATCTTCCATATATGAAGAATACTTCTTATCAAAATAACAGTTTCCCAGCCATTCATTAAATCAACATGATGCAGCTAAGTGTGCAGGACGTTTTGTTCTTTGTTTTTATATTCACTGTTTTTATTTTTTTTATTGACTGTGTGTTCACCATGTATAATGCCCATCTTTTCAAAAGATCTTTTTGATCAAAATAAAGTAATTATTTGCAGCTATTATTGATGTTTATTGTTTACTCTGCATTGGATTTAAATATACCGCTCTTTTTTTGCAGTTTGCTCTAGTCAGCTGCTAACCTTTTTCTCTTATTGCTCTTTACACAACATTGCGCACTCTGACTTACTGTACATAGTCAGATACAAAAACAGTCTCTGGTAGGGCTGGGACAAGGGGTGGACGAGAGGGATGGCTGCCCTGGGCACAATAGTTTACTGTAGGGATGGGGGCGCCTTCCTTCTTTTACAAGGCTGACAGAAATAGTGATATCGGCAGTGATTTTGACAAGCGAGTGACTCCTGGGTGTAGGGATCCTATGGCCAGCAGTCATTTGCCTGTAACATTTGGACATAAGATCCTAAGCTTGCCCATCAGGAATGAGGGAGGTGCAGTTTAACATCTTTGCCCTGGGCGCTAGATGATCTTGTCCTAGCATTGGCTTGAATGCAAAATAACCTGTTTTTTCTTATGTGCTGTATTTCTTCAATGTGAGTGGCTTGCTGTCATTCAGTTGCAGATATATAAAGTCACCATTTAAACATGCAATCATAAAAAAGAAGAATGTTTATCTCACAGTTTCAGTTTGTAGTTTGCAGATCTCTGTTTCTGTGTCACACATGTGGGACGGGGGGCTGTTGGTGGTGAATGTTCCTCATGACTGTAAGCCCACCAGGTTTTTCTGGGCTATGATAGACACTGTGGGTGGGGTCACTCGCCGTCTACCTTTGCTGTTTTGTGCTCATCAATGCTCTGAGACAAGGTAGAGACCACTTTCAGGGAAAGTCAACCTTAAGGCAGTCCTCCAACTTAGAGATGGGCCGTATACTGTGTTCATTGAGTGAATAAGCCGGATTCCAACTAACGTCCTGGTCCCGTGTCAATGCACACCTTGACTGTAAATGTTGGCATTTAGGAGAGACATACTGAGCCTATGCCCACTCCACCTATCCAATGTATCTCTGTCACCTCACTCCCAGTGACAGAATAGGATCCCGCCTTGCACCTAGCGTGGACCTCGTGTGTGCACTTTGTTCTTCATACTCTCCAGTGCCTGATGGCTAGGATGTGCCCTCCATTTTGATAGTGTGGGGGGTGGCCTAAGCAAAACCCCTGTATTAGCCCTTCTAAAACTGCTGGCCCTGGATAAATCTGCACATAAATTTGCCAGGATCATGAATCTTAATCTACAGGACTGACCTCTAACCCATAGTAGTTTAATGTAACCTCATTACCACCAGTAAAGAAAGAATATATACAAAGTCACTTTGCCTTTACTTTATTGTAACTCTTGATTGTCAGTGATTTTTTTTAAATGTATGTAATTCTTTATTTAATATTTGAAGTATGTGGGGATGTACTGAAAAGACAAAGCGGGAAGATTGCTCAAGTCAATAGACACTTGCATCACATAGACCTTCAGGGTCGCACATGAAGAAGATTCCACATATACAGGATAAAAGATAGCTCAAGATTAGAAACTGGTGAAGTTGTGGCTCAATGTCTATGCAGAAACTCAGAAGTAGAAGTGAAGATTATGTGGAGAAAGTTAAAACACACAGAAAGGGGGAGATACAGTGGGGGAGGGGGAAAAGGGTAAAAAGAAAAGAAGGTAAGTGGGGAGTTGAAAAGGAAAAGAAAAGGGAGAGGGGGAATTGAGGGGCTGGGAGTGGACATGATTAGGGTTTGGAAGGAGAGATCCACTACACCACCCAACAAAAAAGAGAAAAAGGAGGATAGGGGGGCCAATAAGAAGTTAAGCAGAAGGTTGACGTGATTTAAGGGGTTTAGAGGGCCTGGTCAGACAGTAATGTCAGGTATTCAGACATGAAGATATACTCTTAAAAGGTAAATTCATGTTTTCCTGAATCATTCTCCCCTGTTTTGCAACAGGGTTGGATCTTTTTTTTCTTTTCTTTACTAGGGTCAACCATAGAGGTATATAGAGGTAACAAGATTTGGGGAGAGTGGAATTACCTTCATGGAGAAGGTGGATTAATAATTATTTCCTATATCTATGGAAATGTCCTGACAATAACTATTTATACACCGAGTTCCAAATTATTATGCAAATGATATTTTTCTAATTTACCTAAATAATTCATGTAAATAACAGTCAGCATAATTCTCATGTTATCAACTATTAAGAGTACAATTCAGATTTTATTGAACAAACCTCCTAATGATAACAGTATTTTTTTTAAACATAAAAAACTTACAGTGCACTGTTCCAAATTATTACGCACAGTAAGTTTCAAAACACTTTAGAGGTTGTAAAGAACTGAAAATTGTCATTTGTTGTGTTTGCAGCATATTTACTAAAATCAAAAGCTATTTCAATCAAACTTTTAACAACATTTTAACTCTTTAAACATTTTAACAGGTCACGTTACATTTTAACATAGGACCCTTTATTTGATAGCAGCTTCACAAGTCTTGCATCCATTGAACTTGTGAGTTTTTGGACAGTTTCTGCTTGAATTTGTTTGCAAGATGTCAGAATAGCCTCCCAGAGCTGCTGTTTGGATGTAAACTTCCTCCCACCCTCATAGATCTTTTGCTTGAGGATGCTCCAAAGGTTCTCAATAGGATTGAGGTCAGGGGAGGATGGAGGCCACACCATGACTTTCTCTCCTTTTATCCCCATAACAGCCATTGATGCAGAGGTATAATTTGCAGCATGAGATGGTGCATTATCATGCATGAAGATGATTTTATTACGGAAAGAATAGTTCTTCCTTCTGTACCAGGGAAGAAAGTGGTCAGTCATAAACTCCACATACTTTGCAGAGGTCATCTTTACACCTTCGGGGACCCTAAAGAGGCCGACCAACTCTGTTCCCATGATTCTGGCCCAAAACATGACTCCACCACCGTCTTGCTGACGTCGCAGCCTTGTTGGAACAGGGTGGCCGTCCACCAACCATCCACTACTCTATCCATCTGGACCATCCAGGGTTGCACGGCACTCATCAGTGAACAGGACTGTTTGAAAATTAGTCTTCATGTATTTTTCTGCCCAATGCAGCTGTTTCTGCTTGTGAGCATTGGTTAGTGGTGGCCGAATAGAAGGTTTATGCACAGTTGCAAGACTCTGGAGGACTCTACACCTTGATGTCCGTGGGACTCCAGAGGCACCAGCAGCTTCAAATATCTGTTTGTTGCTATGTAATGGTATTTTAGCAGCTGCTCTCTTGATCCGATGCATGGATCTGGCAGAAATCTTCCTCCATGTGCCTTTATCTGCACGAACCCGTCTGTGCTCTGAATCAGCCACAAATCTCTTAATAGTGCGATGATCATGCTTACGTTTTTGTGAAATATCTAATGTTTTTACACCTCGTCCAAGGCATTGAACTATTTCACTCTTTTCGGCAGCAGAGAGATCCTTTTTCTTCCGCATATTGCTTGAAAATGGTGCTCTGCTTAATAATGTGGAACACCGTCCTTTAGTAGTTTTTCCTTAAATTGGGCTCACCGGCCAATCTAATTATTACAGGTGCTCGAGATTGTTTTCAGTGATCAAAAGAGCCCTGACACACAATGCCATCCATGAGTTAAACTGAAAAACAAAATTTTTCATCTTTGTCTTTAAATAGAATTTGCATAATAATTTGGAACGCGGTGTAGAAGTCTTGACCTAGGTCTATATCTGTGAGTTTAAGAATTATGTCATGGACTTTATTCCAGAAGGAAAAGTGAACAACATACTGTATATAATGCAGTTCTCTCTCCTGTTATTCAGTAACTATTAAATTGCTCAATAAAAGAGATGGAGGCACCCTCCTAATACAAATCATACACAGTGTTGTGTTACAATCCAAATTTCAAATCCTCAAACTTCAAAAAATAATTTACCAAAATAAAGAATAACAATATATTAGTGATGGTGACACTCCCTCACAGTATGCGTGACTTTCCCAAAATATAATAACACTATACTGACGTAGTTGCAATATATGAGTGATGGTGACACCCCCTCACAAAGTAGAACAAATTTCTTCTTGTATTAAGAATCTAAAACCAGTGCTTAAAGAGGAGCTCCAGGGGGGTGAGGAAGAGGTCCGAACGTAGCTGAGGCAAACTGACTTGAAGGGGGCACGGGTACCTGTGAAAACCAGGTACCGGCTCCTTCATCCTCCCCAAAAAGTGCCAAATGTGGCAGTGGAGGGGAGGATGCAAACAACAAAACTTCCCCTTTTAGGTGAAGTTCTGGTTTAAGTCCACATAAATAATGATGGGATCCTCCAAATGTTTTTTAAGCAAAAAACGTTTTTCAAGTTTAACAAAACACATAGCAGTGGTACATCTTGGAGCAGTAAGGACAAAAATACAAAAGCATACTGACTTCGCAGTACAAAATGGTCAGGATACACAAAGTACATTGGAACAGCACCTTCTTCGCACATTCAAGAGATGGACAGTAACTCTGTTCCTATCCCAGTCCAAACAGCAAGTGATAGGCTCAGGGGGGATAACCCACATATAAATAATGATACAAGGAGTGAAAGAGAGAGAGAGAGAGAGAGAGAGAGAGAGAGAGGAAGGCAGGGGAATGGATAGAGGGAAGGGTGGGAAAAACCTTTAAGGGAGAGGGGAGAGGAAAAAAAAGGGATGGGGAGGGGAGAGGAGGACAAGGGGTAGAGGACCAGAGGAGGAGGAGAGAAAACGAAGGTGGGAGAAGGAGGAAAAGGAGTAGGGCACCCATAGACCGGAAGCGAGTGTTGGATTTACTGGTGGCAGAAAATACCTCATAAAAGACAGGTAAGCAGTAACCCTACAGAGATAGCTGTCTCGCCTTCACCAAAGCCACCTTTATCTTATTGAACTTATTGGGATAATTCCCAATGTGGCCCAGGTATGTCAGTTTTTACAAGGGCAGGGCAGCATTTCCATTGTTAAACACTTGGTGATTAGGCTTTTTCCATTGGAGTAAGATCGCCTTCCTAGCATATAACGCTGTGTAGAAGATAAGAGAAGCATTTAGGGCAAAGAGGCACCCTAGAATAATTTATTCTCAATAAGCAGACGGGTGAGTAATAAGCTTTGTGTAAAAACTTAAGTTGAATGAATCTATCCCATGCCAAGATCACCAATGGCAGATATTGTTGTATACCCTCTTCCCAATCATCATCAGCCAATGTAGGGATATCAGTTTGCCACAGGGAGTAAAGCTGTGATACTTTGGAGGTATCTAATTCTGCCAAAAGAGAGTATACGTCCGAGAGGAGTTTTTCGCTATCCCCTGACCTTAAAATGTCTTCTAAAGCAGAAACCTCGAGGAAACTGGGCCCCAAAGGCATGTGTCAGTTGAAGGAACCTAAAAAACATCCAATTAGGAAGGCCATATCTATGCTTGAGGTTATTGAAAGTAAGCAAATGTCCCAGGGAGACTATACCACCCAATGTTTTAATATCGTATCAAGCCCACACTATAGGGTCTGGAATGGAATGGAAGCGTGGTAAGGGGATCCTCCAATTTTACATGCAAATTCCAAAATGCGCATAAAGAGTCAACTTAACAGTACAATCTTCAGTCCTATGTGCAGTGAATCACCACATACTGTCCTCCACCATATGCGCCAACTGCTTATTATTATTATACAATATTTATAAAGCGCCAATAGTTCGCTCAGCGCTGTACATTACAAAGGGGGACAGAACATGTGACAGAACAATAACAATACAATGCAAAACATGAGGGGAGCGAGGGCCCTGCTCTTTTGAGCTTACAATCTAGGAGGGAGGGGATGGTGGCACAGGAGGAGATAGCTGTAGGGGATGGAGTGGTAGGAAGAGTGGAGGAGGTCGGCAAGTTAGCAGGGGGTGGAGTAGGCTTCCCTGAAGAGATGGGTTTTCAGGGTGCGCCTAAAGGAGAGGAGAGTAGGTGATAATCTGATGGGTTGGGGCAAGGAGTTCCAGAGGATGGGTGACACCCTGGAGAAGTCCTGGAGGCGGGCATGGGAGGAGGAGACCAGGAAACTAGAGAGAAGGAGGTCTTGTGAGGAGCGGAGTGTGCGTGCTGGGTGGTACTTGGATATTAGGTCAGTGATGTAGTTCGGGGCAGTGTGGTGGACGGCTTTGTACGTCAGTGTTAGGATTTTGAATTTGATCCGTTGCGCAATTGGAAGCCAGTTGAGGGATTGGCAGAGGGGGGTGGCAGAAATGGAGCCGTTGGAAAGGTGAATGAGTCTGGCAGCCATGTTCAGGATCAACTGAAGCGGGGATAGCCAGCGGCGAGGCAGGCCAGTGAAGAGGGAGTTGCAGTAATCGAGTCGTGATATGATGAGGGAGTGGATGAGCTGTTTAGTGGTTTCTGGGGTTAGGAACGTGCGGATTTTGGCGATGTTGCGGAGGTGGAGTCTGCACAAGCTTGTTAAAGATTGGACTTGGGGCTGGAAGGATAGGTTGGAGTCCAGATCGTAATGTATTGATCTATATATTGAATAAATTTAAAGCGCTTTATCCCTTTAAATGGAATCAATTCCTCCAGTAATCAGCTATCCTCCCAATGTGCCCAATTGGATCCATCTCATCAAGTGCTGAATTCAATTGAGCACCAGCGCTCAAACAAAGCAAGGCCATCATTGTGCTTATTGTTAAAAACTACTACATTTATTAAAAAGCTTTAAAAGTTTACATCCCCCATATGCTCAGTCTCCACTCAGCATGAGAGACTATCATGGAGGTTTCCCACACCGCTCCTGTGTGAACTCAGGCTATGGCAAGCCTGGATTCACACAGGAGCAGTGGGGAAACCGTATATTATTTTGACAGATATTGCATTCCTGTTCAAATTGCATGCTATTCTTGTGGTATTGAAGCAAATAGCACTGCAAAGTATTGGTTTTCCGGTATCGGGAGCATTTTCACGAGTACAAGTACTCGTGAAAATACTTGGTATTGGCACAGATACTGCTATCAGTATTGGTGCATCTCTAATTACTATTATTTGCAAAGATGGTGGTTATTTTGTGAGTATAAGAATCTAAGTGAACAGTCTGTGTCAGTGTTATGGATAGGAGGGGTGATTGCTAATACTACAATTGTTCTGTGTATGTGCATGTGGGAGTAAAGCATCAAGAGAGCGGTGCAGCAACTGTACCGATCCCTAAGGGTGTGTGCTGACATCTAAATAATTATAATCTGAAGAAGCAAGCGAGCACTTAAAACGAATTTAAGCTGCTAAACACCAAAAGGTACCATATAAAACCTCCAAATAGGTAATAAAAGCAGGGTGTAGAGCTAAAATCTGTACTTATATCAAATAATATAGATGCATAAAATAAAGTGACTTAGTGATGTAAAACGTGTCAATAATAAATGCATGCATGCACCATAAAAACGCATACAAACAACTCATATTAAATAAATTAGCATAAAGTGCGACATGAAGTGATGGCTGTGTTACTAAATGGTGACAAATCAGGTGCAAAGTTCCGGACTGGTAAATCAAACAATAGTCCACAATTAACGTGCGCAGGAGATCCTGATGATCTTCAAAAATCCAGTGGTCTGATCTGGTATTGTGGTGATTTGAATGACAAGACTGCGCACTCATCAGATACGCAATCGAACTGCGCATTTAGAAATACCAATTCCAGAGGACTGGAGATCCCTCTATGGTCTGGTCTGGTCAGGTGCCCCTCACTGCCTGGTAACCACTGCCACACATGATACGGCCGCTCTGTGGGTATTAGTAGCTTGCAAGGAGCTCCAAAAAAAGAGGCCAGATAGTGTAATACCTTCTAAACAGGTGATGTTTATTCAAGTGCAGCACAAACAATGGGTGTGAGGAAAACAAAACACTGACCATATGATGATGTTCAAGATGGCCGCTGGGGCCCAGAGGGTTCCCAGACGGGTACGATTAAAAAATATATGTCCCAGGGGAATGTGACTCCAGAAAGGTCTCATGGTGCAAGTGGAAAAGGGGAAATGGAAATCAGCCTGGAAAACAGCCCTAGATTATCGTTGGGCCTGAATAGTAGTAGTAGCCAACAAAGGTCAGAAAACATAGAGAGGAAGGACCTGGAAAATGACTTACAAGTGCCGAATAAGAGAGAAATGGCAGAAATGTTTAAAAACCTGGAAAAAGTCCTAAAGCAAGAAATGACAACTATACGACAGGATTTGGGGCATCTGTTATTGAGAGTGGAAGAAACGGAGGAAAAAGTTAAAAATCATACCCAAAACATGTCAGAGTTAGGAAAAAGGATTGCTACTATTGGGAACACTCAGAAAAATTGCTGTATAAGATGGAAGTTCAAGAAAATAGAGATAGGAAAAACAATCTTAGGATACGAGGAGTCCCAGAAATCTTTAAAGGAGAAGAATTGAGAGAAACAGTTTGTAAAATTTTTAACTCCATTCTGGATAGACCTGAAACAGAGTTAGTCAAGTTGGAGGGAGCCTATAGATCAGGAAAGTTTCATCAAGGAAAGGAGAAGGAAAAACCAAGAGATACAATTGCTCACCTGCACAAGTATGGGGAAAAGGAGGAGATTTGGAGAAGGGTCAAAGGAAAAACAATTATTAAGTATGGAGAAATGAACATTCAGATCTTTGCGGATTTATCACCTGAGACTTTGTGGAGAAGGAGATCTTTTAAACCCCTGCTTGAGCAGATGAGAGAACGGAATGTACACTATAGATGGGGTAAACCAGAGTGTTTAATCAGGTGGAAGAATGGTGTTACAGCATATCTGAGATTTCCAGAGGACCTGAGAGACTTTTGCGATAGACTGGAATTACATAGAACAATTATTAGTGGGTGGAAAGAAGAGGGAGAAATGGATGTTAGGGGAAAGGGGGTTTGGCAGACTTTTAGAACAGGGAAATGAGGAGAGGTAGAGAGGTGTGGGGTTTTTTTTTTCATCCCCTCACCACTTTTTCCTCCCGATGACGTTTCCTCTAGATGATGACTCATTAGGGCTTTGTGGGGGGGTTTTTTTTGTTTTTTTTCTCTTCACGCACTGTGGAAAATAAAGCTATTAGAAATAAACGGATAGATGGAGGGTAACTGGGGTGGTTGGAAGGAGGGAGTGGCGTTCATGAGTGGAGTTTAGCCCCAAGGTTCAATCAAGGGTGGGTATAGACCCACAAATGATTAATAGGCAAATTAGAGGCCTAAAAATGGGAGTAGAGGAGGGGGGAGGGGTATTGGGGAGTAACAGGGGAGGGTGGGTAGGAGGGAATGGGGAAGGGGTATTAAAATTAACACTCTGCATAAGGAAGGGAAGTACAAGGGAATTAAGGGTGGAAAATAGAAAATTGAGGAGAAAAAAAGAGATACAAGAAATATGGAAGAGTTACGGTTTATAACATATAATGTATATAGGCTGAATTGTCCCGGGAAAAGATTTAAGCTATTCAAGGAGTTGCAACATAGAGAAGCTTCTGTGGTCTTTCTGCAGGAGACACATCTCGAGATTAAGTCAAACATTAAGTTGAATTCTAGAAACTACCCAACATGGTTTTATGCAGATTCCCCAATTAAGAAAGCAAAGGGAGTAGCAATAGGGCTTGCAAAAAACATAAGATTTGAGCTGGAGGAAAGAGTAATAGATACAGAGGGGAGATTTCTGTTTTTGAGAGGTAGGTTACAAGAAATGGAATGTACAATTGCGAATATTTATTGTCCAAATAAGAGACCAGAGTTATATTTGAAAGGTGTTTTGAGAAAATTGATGGCCTTCAAAAAGGGGTGCTTGATAGTGGCAGGGGACTTGAATTTTTGTATGGATCCAAAAATGGATATGACCTCTCCGGTGCATCGAGAGGGAGGTAGGTCTCTGAGAATGTTAAAGAAGGTGATGCATGAGTGCCAACTGGTGGATATTTGGAGAATAATACATGGAAAAGAGAGAGACTATACCTTCTTCTCTAATGCACACGAGATGTACTCGAGATTGGACTATATATTGGTGGATCATCAACTTATCGAGATGGTGGCTAAAGTAGAGATAGAGGCAATGTCTCTTTCAGACCATGCCCCTGTTGCATTGAAATTAGGGTGGGGGAGGCGGCGGACAGGGGGTATTGGATGGAAGTTGAATGAGGCTCTTCTCCTGGATCAGGAGATTGATCAGAAGATTAGAGAAGAGATTGAAAGATTTTTTCAGGAGAATGAGACAGCGTTAGTGTCGGTGGCCACAGTATGGGAGTCCCACAAGGCCTACATAAGAGGTATACTGATTGCGTCAGGGGCAAAAAAGAAGAGGGAAAGAAGAGAGAAACTTGCTGGGCTGTTAAAAGAAATATTTGACATGGAGCAGATACATAAAAATAGAATAACAAAAGAGATAAGACAGAAGATAACAAAAAAGAAAGAAAAACTAGAGATTCTGATGGAAGAGGAGAGGAGAAGAGTTTTTAATAAAGTGGCAAGTGAGAGGTATAGATGAGACGATAGACCAGGAAAATATTTAATGAGAGCCTTGAGGAAAAAGAAAAACAGGAATTATATAGAAAAAATAAGAAACCCCAAGGCAGTAACAGTTCATTCTACTAAAGAGATTGCCAATGTGTTTATGGAATATTATAGCAAGCTGTATAATATCACTTCCCAGGATTCAATTAATAAAAGTGGAAATGTGAGTAGAGAAAAAAGAAGGATATATTTAAAAAATGCTGGACTATCGAAGTTAAGTGAAGATCAACTGATTTCCCTTGATTTAGAAATTATGCAGGAGGAAATAAAAATAGCATTAAAAAGTACTATGACGGGAAAAAGCCCAGGCCCAGATGGTTATACTGTGAGGTACTATAAAAAATATAGTGATTTGTTGATACCGAAATTGAAGAAATATATGAACGCTTTAGGTGGGGAGATGGAGATGAGGTGAGAATCTTTACAGGCCCATGTGGTGCTTATTCAAAAGGAAGGGAAGGATGCTTCTCAGTGCTCTAGCTATAGACCTATCTCACTTTTGAACATAGACACTAAGTTATATGCAAAGGTTTTAGCAAATAGGTTGAAAGATTTAATGCCAGCTTGGATCCAGGGGGACCAGGTGGGATTTGTACCAGGGAGGGAGGGTAGAGACAATGGGTTGAGAACTTTGTTGCTTATCCAAAAAGCCAGGAAGGGGAAAACTCCGGCGGTGGTGCTCTCAGCCGATGCTGAAAAGGCATTTGATAGAGTAGATTGGAGTTTTATGATGGACACTCTGGAGATTCTAGGATTGGGAGTTAGAATGAGAGAGTGGATAGGAAAATTGTATAGAGAGCCCTCCGTGGTTATTTTGGTTAACGGAGAGAGGTCGGAACTTATAGGGATGTCAAATGGAACAAGACAGGGATGCCCACTGTCCCCATTGTTGTATGTATTATCATTGGAACCTTTACTGGCAACAATTAGAAAAAATATGGACATAAAAGGAATTGAACATAAAGTGGCTGCTTTTGCGGACGATCTGTTGTTCTATGTGGGAAATCCTAGGATAACACTCCCAAATTTAATGAAGAGTTTAAAAGATTATGGGGAGTTA
The DNA here is from genome assembly GCF_062004578.1 of Staurois parvus. Classification (NCBI taxonomy): domain Eukaryota; kingdom Metazoa; phylum Chordata; class Amphibia; order Anura; family Ranidae; genus Staurois; species Staurois parvus. The sequence continues at coordinate 6,960,033 of NW_028318167.1, read as the reverse complement.
TCAAATTTGAAAATTAACCCAACAAAAACTGAGATCTTAAATGTAAATCTTCCAAATAGTGAAAAAGAAAAGATACAAAAAGAATTCCCTTTTATATGGAAAGATAGAGAGATAAAATATCTAGGGGTTAAACTCACTGCTTCACATACGAACTTGTATAAGTTAAATTACATCTCACTTTTAAATAAGATTAACGAGGAACTGAAGAAATTAGGAGGAGGTAACCCGTCTTGGATAGGGCGCATAAATCTGATAAAAATGGTAATTGTACCTAAAATCCTATATAAATTCCAGATGATCCCAATTAGGCTTCCAGAGGTTTTTTTTTAAGGTAATTAAAAAGATGTTAACAAGATACATATGGAAAAATAAAAAACCTAGAATATCTTATGATTTGCTGAGTAGAAATAAAGAGAAGGGAGGATTGGGAGTGGCAGATATCAAGAGGTATTATAGAGCAGCAGTTCTTGCAAGAATTTATGACTGGACACACAATCCAGAGGGGAAAAGGTGGGTTAAAATTGAAAATGAATTAAGTGGAGTTAACTTGAGTAAAATCATATGGGCACCAGCACAATATAGAGGATTAAAAGATACCACGAGTGTTTATACATTAAATGTTTTAAGGGTTTGGGATAAATTGCACAAGCTTAGGAAGTGGGATTTTAATTCACAATTAATGTCACTGAGGAACACAGAGTATTTCCCCCCAGGTAGGGAGGAGAGCACAGGAAAATGGTTTATAAAGGATATTCAACTGAGGGATATTATGGAAGGGCAGGAATTGAGAACACTTAAGGAATTGAAAAGGGACAAAAGGGAACTTTTTTATTAAGATAGATGAGTGGAGATATCACCAATTAAAACACTTTGTTGGGAGTCTTCTGAAACCTTTGAGAGTAAAAAAGGATTGGAATATGTTTGAGATGGGAAACGGGGCACGGCAAAAGTTTATAAGATTCTCACTGAGTTAGACACACACACAAAGCCAATGTATATAACAAAATGGGAAAGGGACATGGGAATAGAGATAGACAAAGATAAACAGAGGAAAATATATAGATTAACACACGAGAACGTAAGTATGAGAGAGGTGGAGGTAAATTATAAGTGTTAAACAAGATGGCACATTTCACCGAACGTAGAATAAAAGATGAGTGGGGAGAATACACCAGAGTGTTGGAGGGGGTGTGGAAAGATAGGTATGTTATACCACATATGGTGGGAGTGCCCAAAGATTCAAGGTTTTTGGGAGACAATGGTTCGCTTAATTGGGATAATCTCTGGGATAAAGAAAGGATTGGATCCAGAGTTGTGCTTGTTACATGGTACAGAGTTATCAGTGAACAAATACAAAGATTCGGGCATATGGTATTATCTAAATGTGGCAAAGGGTCTGATACCTAAGTTTTGGCATAGCTCAGAGGTGCCGAAAGAAGAGGATTGGGCAGAAAGAGTGAATCAGATATGTAGAATGGAGAAACTGTATTATATGCAAGAAGACAAGATGGATGTATATTATAGGAGGTGGGGAAATGGGAAGATTTTGAGCCCAAGGTGAAATACATGAAGCAGTAGAGTGGGATATGTGAAAGTAACCCTTATTTAGGAAAAGATGTAATGGAGAGATGCAGAGTGGGTGGATTTATTATTTTTTTATTTATTTATTTATTTTTTCTTTGGGGGGGTAGGTTTCAGGGTGGGTGGGGATGGGTGGAGGGGGGTAATGGGAATAATGATAGCAGGGGATATAACGGATGGTAGTCTATGTTATATTGAGAGTAATGATGGAACATGTATTTTATATGTAAAACTAAAAAAAATTTAAATAAAAAAAAAAAAACTAGTCTCAATTTCCAGATATTGTAGGATCGAAGAGCAGACTTTAGCAAGCCATAGCTGATACAGGTTGCAGGAAAGAAAATCACTTGATCCCTCCATCAACACAGTCAATCACTACTGAGTTCTGACAGGCAGGAACCTGCCAACAGGCTGGTTGTATTGAAATTGATCGATGGATCGACTTCAGTACAACCAGCCTGCCCATAGATTGATTGATTCGATTCATCTATTGCTGGATTTTTTGCTCTAGCCATAATCAATGATTCAAAGAAAAAGGAAGCCTACAAAAAATTCCAGATAGAGCAAGTAAACATTTTATCCAGGTGGTATGCTTTTTACCTTGTTAATGTAAGTCAGTACGAAAACTGCAGCATGGTGTTCTTCGCTATTGCAAGCTGCAGTGAAACATGGCCATGTGTAAATGGGCAGTTTAATTCTAAATTGACCTAAAATGTCCAGAACATGGTACATTTATACTTATATTTAAACACAGCATCAAATCACCCTATAGTGACCCAGAAAAAGTTATCCACCTCCACCCTTGAAGGTTAATTAAACAAGATAATGAAACTTTTCCCTAAAACAACTAAATAACAAAGAAATAAACAAAAAATTAAAATTAAAATAAAATAAACCCACATAAAGCTATAAAACCATAAACAAATTGTTCCAAATGTCCAAAAATTCAAAAAGTACAAAAATAATAAATAATCCAAAAAAATAATAATCCAAAAAAATATGAATCCAAAAAAATATCAATCCAAAAAAATATATATATAATAATCCCCACAGGTGTAAATAATACTTTTCTGTCTTCTTTCATCTAACACTCCTTCTCAATATCCGCAAATCCTGATGACAGTACACCTCAAAAAAAAAAAAAACTTGACATAGTGTCATACCTTTTGCATAATACAACACAAGTGCCACACAGCATGCAAAATCCTTTATAAATGTGTATACTCTATACACATGCAAATATTTTATAGTGAATATAGATATAAGTGAAACACACTCATATAAAAAAGTGTCAAAACAACATGTGTAAAAACAACTCCCAATTAACACTGCAAGTGTGTATCTCAGTGATCACCTGAACCCAAAACAACACTCTCCAACTCATATGCTGATGGGTAATTACCCTATATCAAAAACATCAAGGCAGGACACCACTCTGGGTTAATTTCTCCTCAGGACGATTTTATCCAATGTTAGGGTTTTTTCTTCCACATTCAAGAAAATCCACAGTCACAGATAGTCTATAACATATCCTCCTTTATTAGTAACTCACATAGAATCTGGGTGAAAACAGCTCCTCCTCACAGGGATACAAGTGTGGACAGATTCAGGGAAACATTGGCCACATGTTCCCACTTCCAAGATGGCCACGATCGCACTTATGGTCAACGTCGATACGTCTGACGTCACGTGTCACTGACGCGTTTCGTCACTTCCTATGACTTTTTCAGAAGGGTAAGGACGTCTGCGCATCGACTCCTTATGTACCACCCTTCATACACTAACGGCACCTCTAAACGCCATCTTGGAAGCTGGAAAACGCTGCCCTCACTTATCTGCATAATGCCTTACTATTACAAATGATCTAAAGGCTATTCACATCTTATCCCAAACCCTGTGGAGCTATTTAGAACATAGAGAATGCAATTCAATATACAACATCGATTAAATTAAAAACGTCAGCATACATATATAAACATTTCAGTCAATTCTGTACATGTATATACTCCATGATATCATCCAACTGTATATGCTCCAAATAGATCTACCTCACCCCTTGAGCCAACCATACACAATAAGATCTAATACCATTCTAAAAATCCATAGAAACAAATCTATTCCCATTCATATATACATATTCATATATTGCACATACCACATGCCCCCTCTACTGGTCAAAATTTAAAACAGCCCTTATACTAAGTTACTTCCTTAATTTTGTTATACAACCCCCCATTAAATTATACAAATTCATAAATATCATCATATACCATATTAATATCAATATATACCTCTATCAATTGTTCATATATTCAGACACATATCCTAACACCTAATAAAATAAAATATATATTTTATTCTATTTTATACTAATACACTATAATTAAATACACATCTTCATATAATTCATGAATTTAAAACCACCCTTCTCTTACTTTTATAGATTTCAATCTTATATTATATTACCTCCATGGGTCATTTATAGGCAACTTGATACTGAGCATTTCATCTGACTTGAAGAAAAACGAAGACCACGCTTATAACTAGAGAAACTCTTTGAAAGCTTAATAGACAAAAGTATTATTAATCTCATAACGTTACCTTATTTTTTCGATAGTATATCGTGCTTGATAGGCAACACAAAACAGCAGTCACTATTAGAAGACGCTTGAATGTTAGTAGGAAAGCCATTCTACCTACAGGAGACAAAACAAAGATTAATTAGTTTGAAATTCTACATATGTATTTCTACATCAAAAAAGAAAGCTACAGAGAGCACTTACTATGCTGCTGATTTCAGCATTTCATTATGTTCAGTGTGAAATTTTTAGTGCAGAGCAAAGTTTTTAGTTCCATTTGTAACAGGTTGAACTGGATAGAATAATGACACAATTCAACCTTAGTTACTGTCTATATATAGGTAACTATGGGAGTGTACTAAACAATCTGATGAGCCCATGCCACTAAACTAACAATAGGCAACAAAGCAGGAAACAGTATTGCCTGTTGTTTTGCTTGTTTGGAAAGCCATAAAATAGCTTCTGGCGGTTTAGTATGGACTGGTTACTATTGGGAGAGTGCAATCTAGGAGATAAGAGAAGATATGGGGTTGAGAGAGAAAACAGGCACACAATATAGAAAATGGTAAGTGAGACTTAGCAGCAGTTAACAGGTGGGATAAGCAAGACAATTGATAAGAAAGATGATTAAAGCCCCATGCACACAATAAGAATATCAGATGAATGATCTTCCGGTTTTTTTTTTTGCATGCTAGTCTCATATTGAAAGTGAAGAGGTCATTAAAGTTTCGAAAATTTTTGTACGACAGAAGAAACATTCAAGAGTGATGTAATGTATTGTATTTGTTTGGATTTTGGGATGAAAACTAGACTGATTAAACAAAAATCGTACAATCTGGTATCGTACGGGAAACATTTGTATGCATGTCCCCTCGAATAATTTAGGGCGAAAGATGTGTACTAATTAGAGATGAGCGAATTATTCAAAAATTCGATTCGACTGATTCGGCGAATTCGTGAAAAAATTTCGATTCGAGTCGAATATATTCGCTGCGAATTTAACTTATAAAAGGGTGTTTCTAGGCTTCAGAGAGCCTTTATATTAGTGCAGAACACTGTACCTTTAATTTAAATGCCCTTGGAGTCTGCTGGGGAAGAGAAATAATACTGACAGTCAGTATGACATGCAGATGAGTGCCGTCGATCTTAGAATCACCGCACACTTCACTCATTTGGGCAGTCACGGGGCCAAAACCAGAGTGTGGAGCCACAGTGTGGCGATGGAGACAGCAACAATGGGAGGCCGTACAGGGACCCATGACACACTCTGGACCTGGCAGCAGCATGAGGAGGCGGTACAGGGGCCCATGACAGATTACGGGCCTGGCAGCAGCATGAGGAGTTGGTACGGGGGCCCATGGCAGATTACGGGCCTGGCAGCAGCAATGGGAGGCCGTACAGGGACCCATGACACACTCTGGACCTGGCAGCAGCATGAGGAGGCGGTACAGGGGCCCATGACAGATTACGGGCCTGGCAGCAGCATGAGGAGTCGGTACGGGGGCCCATGACACACTCTGGACCTGGCAGCAGCATGAGGAGGCGGTACAGGGGCGCATGACAGATTACGAGCCTGGCAGCAGCAACTTGGACAGGAGGACGTTCAGCTTCTGCACCGTCGGGTGCGTGCTCGCAAACTGTTGTCTCTTGGAAACGGATTCCAAGAAAGACTGCTGACGGAATCCGTGAAGAGGAGTAGCAGGAGAAGGAGCATCTGAACGAGCGGAATATGCCAACAAGCGACAACAGGGGCCCATGACAGATTACGGGCCTGGCAGCAGCAATGGGAGGCCCGTAATCTGCCAGCACCCTATGACAAAAAATGGAACACACCAGCAGTGTGTGAGGAGACCTGAAAGTGGCACATGGCAGAGTGTGGCGATGGAGACAGCAGCAATGGGAGGCCGTACAGGGACCCATGAGAGACTCTGCACCTGGCAGCAGCATGAGGAGGCGGTATAGGGGCCCATGGCAGATTAGGGGCCTGGCAGCAGCTATGGGAGGCCCGTAATCTGCCAGCACCCTATGACAAAAAATGTAACACACCAGCAGTGTGAGGAGACCTGAAAGTGGCACATGGCAGAGTGTGGCGATGGAGACAGCAGCAATGGGAGGCCGTACAGGAACCCATGAGAGACTCTGGACCTGGCAGCAGCATGAGGAGGCGGTATAGGGGCCCATGGCAGATTAGGGGCCTGGCAGCAGCTATGGGAGGCCCGTAATCTGCCAGCACCCTATGACAAAAAATGGAACACACCAGCAGTGTGAGGAGACCTGAAAGTGGCACATGTTTGGGGCATGATTCATGGCGGATTTGGTCAGTTGTGTCAGGAACTGGTGGTTTGAAATCCAGACTAATCCACGCCTGATTCATTTTCACAAACGTGAGTCTCTCCACACTTTGGGTGGACAGTCGTGTCCTCCGCGGAGTTACAATACCTCCTGCCGCACTAAACACGCGCTCCGATGCCACGCTACTGGCCGGGCATGACAGTCTTTCAAGGGCAAATTCAGCTAGTTGGGGCCAAAGGTCAAGTTTCGTTGCCCAGTAGTCAAGGGGATTGTCTACCTCGGTTGGCAGGGTGCTGTCCAAGTAGGCCCAAGCCTGTTGTTTGAGGTCCTGCTCCAGGTCCACCTGATGCTGCTGCTGCTGCTGCGGCTGGTTAGTAGTTTCCTCACTGCGCTGGTGAAGAAAGCTACTCATCATCGACTGCAGACTGAGGCAGCCGCTGCTGGTGGAGCTGCCACTGCTCCTACCACCCCACCCCTCCCCTGCTGCCATGGCAGCGGAACGCGAGCGCACAGGGCCCACAGTGTCTGAGGATGGACGTTGGCGCAGAAAGGCAGAGACCAACTGACTACATAGGTGGTTTTTATAGTACGTTATTTTGGCCTCCCTCTCAGCAGGTGTGAAAAAGGCCACCATCTTTGAACGGTAGCGAGGGTCCAACAAGGTGGACAGCCAAAAGTCATCCCTCTGTCTGATGGTTATTATTCGGCTGTCGCTACGCAAGCAACCGAGCATGCTATGGGCCATTTGTGCCAAGGAATGCGAGGGACTCCCTGCCTCCATCTCCACAGCATACTGCCACGGTGCGTCTGGGTCCTCTGTCTCCTCCTCCTCCTCCTCTACCAGATGCTCCTGCTCCTCCACTCCTGTCCACTGAGTGGAAAAACCACCCATTTCACTCAATAATTCCTGAGCACAAATGTCCTCCTCTACCTCCTCCTCTTCTTCCTGTCCTGCCCCCACAGGGGTCATGTGGCGTTGAGATCTGTGCGCCACGTCTACCGCACCCTGACCAGCCATTGTTAACAGCATTTGTTCCAGGACGTGCAACAGAGGAATGACGTCGTTCATCCCATAGTCCTG